>NW_015386081.1:639780-659029 GCF_001527695.2 Protobothrops mucrosquamatus | reverse complement strand
GCCGCGTTCCGGCTGAAAAAAAGCCCTGTATGTTAGTATTTTATTCAATTGTCAGCCGCCCTGAGTCCGTAAGGAGAAGGGCGGGATATAAATGCAATTAATAAATAAATAAAATAAATAAACATAAAATGGGTGGCTGTATAAATTCTCTAAGTAAAACAAATAAAATTTACCATATTTAAAATAAACATTGTTTATTCAGATCTAGTTGGATTCAACTCTGATCTGGAAAAAAAGATTATTAAAATTCAAGGAACCTTATCAAAACTCCCATACAGCATAGATATTTTCAACTGTTCATAAATACCAGTTTCCTTATCTACTCAATTTCCGTAAAAGGAAATGCCATTTGGTTTTTAAAAAATTACAGGAGGAGGAACAAATGACTCCATGAAAGCTTGTTCTCATATTGACATGCCAAGATGATAGAGGGAGAAACAAATCTAAAATGATATAAAACCCAACAAACTATTAACCATCAGCCACTCTTTCTTGTTATTAATTCATTAATAGTTTTAAATGGATTTTTATTCACCCAAATTGGATAAATATTATTGGAATTCTTGTTGTTCCATTATATGATCATAAGATGCTTTGTCATTTAAGACATTTCCCAAAAATCTTCCTATCCTCAACTGATGTATGAAGTAATTTTCATATTTCATTTCACCGAGGGTGTCAAAGTGATGCACATCTAATTATCCCATTTCATCCTCACAATAACCCAATGAGATTGGTGGTGAGACTGAGATTAGTTGACTTACTCAAGGCTACCTATTACTTCAAGGCTGAAATTGGATTATTGGCTTTGTCTTGATCTACATCAGTTACTATTTCCATTCCACTACTCTGATTTTTAGGTAATCAAGCTGAATCTAGCTCTAACTGACACATAACTTTTACTCATGCAATATTTTAAACATTTTTTTCCATGGGCATTCTAATATAATGAATGTGGCTTAGTGAGAATTCATTTGTTTCATTAAGTAAAACCTGAAAAATAGTATTTCTAATAGTATAGGTCAATATTTTATGTAAGGATTCTCTTCTTCTAAAATTAAACATTAAAAGAAACGCCTACATAACCTCTAAAACTACATTTACTCAGAAGCAGATTTTTATGAACTTCATGATGAGTTCTAAACATTTACTTTCCCAAGACTCCAACATCAAACTGTACCATTAGCAAAATATTTGCTCAACCATTAACATTTATACATGCACACCCACTAATGCTTTTTGAACTTAATCATCTTAAAGAACCTAAAGATTTCAGATGAACAGAAAATACACTGTAGTGATAACTATGGCATATCACATCTATTATCTCCAGAATGCTACACATCACATGGGGAAGCGCATGCTTCAAACTCTCAATGAATGATTCCATAAATTAGTCAAATAAATGTGAGTGACATTTATCATAATACAGCCTAATTTTCCATCTAGATTGTCCCTAATTAATGACCTCTTCAACATTACAGAGGAGACAGAGAGAGGTCTGTCTGAAAACTGGAATTTCATTTTATAATGAGAGATCCAAGTCTGGAAACTGCTTATGTCATGCTCTATTTTTTTAAAGAAGGTCCATGACTTTGAGGATTTGAATTACATTTAAAGTGTACAGTACGTGAGGAATGATAGAATAAGAAAGAGAAGAGCAAAACATACCCAATCTTACTAGATCCTACAGTGAAAACTCCTATCTAATAAAATTTCCAAGGGGAAAAGAAGAAGAGATAGCAATAGCACTTAGATTTATATAATGCTTCATAGTGCTTTACAGCCATCTCTAAGCAGTTTACAGGGTCGGCATGTTGCCCCCCAACAATCTGGGTCCTTATTTTACCGACCTCGGAAGGATGGAAGGCTGAGTCAATCTTGAGCCAGTGAGAATTGAACTGCCAAACTACTGGCAGCCAGCAGTCAGCAGAAGTAGCCTGCAGTACTGCATTCTAACCACTGTGCTACCACAGCTCTTTGTTTAAATATTGAATACTTTGTTTAAATATTACAACAGGACATCCAGCATTGACATATTTGTGAAGCTTATTTTAGGAATGTTTCTGGCACCTGAATTCAACTTAAGTGAGAGCCAACTTCTAGTCCAAGGCATAATATGTCTTCAACAACAACAATAATAATAATAATATAAATCATCTGTGGTAGTCCTAGTGATTACCAGCAGACTTGGTGCCATATCAAAAAATCTTGGGCAGCACTTAGCTGTCCATTGACAAAATTTCCATCTGTCTATTGCAAAATACCACACTGCTTTGAGCTACACATATATTACACAAATAAATTACAACATCCTAGGTTCTTGGGAAGAACTTGATGCATAAGAAGGCCAACATTGGCTAAAGAATTGGCAGCTGTGATTTCACATTGTTTTGTAGATGATGATGATGATGATGATGACGATGATGATGATGATTTAAATTGTTCTGGGACTTTAGAATTCAAACAGACAAACACCTGCCACATAACACCCCAGACTTAATAATTGTCGATAAGAAAGAGAAAAAAGTCTGGATAGTGGACATGGCAGTGCCTGGAGACAGCAGAATAGAAGAGAAAGAACTGGAGAAGATAACAAAATACAAAGACCTACAAACAGAAATAGAACGACTATGGCAAATGCAAGCAAGGATAATACCAATAGTAATAGGCACCTTGGGTGCAATCCCAAAACAACTGGAGCACCACTTGCACACCATTGGCATTGACAAATTCACCATCAGTCAATTGCAAAACGTGGCCTTACTAGGAACAGCTTCCATCCTGCGATAATATCTGTAATACCATCAATTCAAACATCCACATTTGCTTATCCCAGGTTCTTGGTAAGGACTCGATAGATAAACAAAAATGCCAAATCCAGTCTGAACTTCTGGCTGACTGTGCGATGATCAATAATAAGAAATTTATATGCTGCTTGACTCCCAGCAATTCTGGATGATTTGCAATTGTTAAAACATTTAAAACACAAAACAGCACAAATAATACAATTGCTCTTCTTTGAAAAGGATACAATCAAGTATTAGTTAATGCATTTCAAAGATCCAGTTGTAGTAATATATCCAAGGTTATCCAAGACAAGGTTGCCAGTTTACTGAAGTTATTTTGCTGAGATCTGGGTGCCATTAGAACTTTCTTTTGTCTTTTAAAATTAATTATTCAAGGATAAATAAATCCTTGGCTATAAAGATAATTTTTGAAGACATCCCAAAATCTAAGAATGATGGTTTGAGAGGCTGAAGCAAAAAGCATCCCAAAGAATTGATCAGCTTTTCCCCTACTCAGTCTATGAATCTGATCTGCTTTTTCTCTGTTGTTCTTAATGGCACCCAAACCCATCCCCATAGGAAACAACTGTACTTTCCCCCATAGTATGATTACTTTGCTGCTAATACTTTATATTTGCAGAAGGTTTACTGCAGTTTTTTTCACAGTTCCTAATTAATCAACTGGGTTTGCATTGGAAAACTCTTTGGTGGATTGTACCTTATATTAATTAATTGGAAGGAGATGCTGGATTTTCCATGAGAGATAACCAAATAATTAGTACTCGTGTTGGCTAGTTCTTTTCTTTTGGAATGCTAAAATACCAGTTTATAGATGAATCTTCTACCAGTGAAGAGAACAGAAGTCTTGCCTCCATTGTTGCCGCCACCTTGTTTTGCATGCTGTTCAGCTGTAAATAAGGCAGGGAATTTTATGTGGCAAGACTTCTTTGTGAAGGAGGAGTCCTTTGTGAAATTAGGTGAGCCCATGCTGAAGGAGGCAATTTTTTGATTAAAAGAAGAATATCTGATAAAAGCTTCTGTTTGTTTTTGAAGTGTTAAGCACAGACGTATATCGTTTTTATCTGTCAACAGCCATCATCTTGTCAGAGTTTGGCTGTTGTTGATTTATTACAACCTATGTGAATGTATAATTGTGTAGGCTGGTCTTTAAATCTGGTCAATGCAGGCAGAAATTTGGAAACCATGTGTCTCAGAGCAATAGAGGAGAAGAAAGGGAAAGATAAACCTAGCAGATGAGATGCGCTCTTCAACTCTTTATTACTCTTATGGGCCCTTTCCCCATAAGATTTGTCAGTGTTAGTAATGAAAACATCTAAAATGGAAGGGTCCCCCCCCTGCATATTATTTAAAATATCTTCTCGGCATTCAACAGTTATCATAACCTTCAGTACAAGTGTTATGCTTAGAATGGGTACAGAGATTTCATTATGATGAATGCCTCTTTTAGGTTGTGGTATAGCTATTCTGGCCTTGGACGTCCTTGGAGAAAAGAAACAGCTAGAATGTTCCTGGGAAAATTAATTCAAATTGCAAACCAAGACATGTATTTAAAGCTGGATTATATGAGGCTTGATGACTTTTATCAAAAGTCAGTAAGTTAAAACTATCCACATATTATTCCTGCCTTTATTTATTTAATCCCTCCACTTATAAGTAATAATGAAGATAATGAACTTAGCATGTGTTTAAAGGTAAAGATGATATAGATAGAGATACAAAGATAGAGATATTAAAAAGGATAATTGTCTGTGGCCTTGCCTATTTAAATTACTAAATCAGCCCTGATAAAGAGCAATTGGGGAAAAAATGACAACAATGGAGAATGAAAACAGACTCCTATAAATAACTTTTAAAAGGAATATATTAAAACCTTAAAGACATGTGGAAATTTCTTTGACTTATTATTATTACTACGATTACTACTACTATTTTCAGCAGTGAGTGACAAGGACATTATGATATTGTGCAGGTGGAAGCAACTTGGGTTTAAGGATATTGGGGAAATTATCCTTCATTTTAAACTATGTTCAGTCTTACAAAGTTTTAACATGGCTACTCTGATTTTCTTTCCCATCCCAAATCAATGGAACATCATGCTGTTTGGGTGGAGATTTCCTGCTAAATTTCTGTAATGTGTCAGCAGATTCTGAGGATGAAAAAGGAGCTCCATTTCCAACTTTCTTCCCCTGCCATAAGCTAACCTAGAAATATGATATCTCAAGCAACTGTGTCTAAAATAGAACATGCTATTTTGTTTTAATATAAAATGGGGAAAAATGAAAAAAAATACGTAACATAAATTAGCTTTGGTTCAGTTTGAATGTCAGATTCCAAGAAAATAGTTCAATTTAAATCCATGATACACAATTCAGGGACAAACTGCTTTGATCTGAACCATTTTGAGATCTGAATTTTGATTTTGAAAAAAAATCATTTATAAGGTATAATGGAAAAGCATCCAAACACTTCAAGAATTTTCATTTTTTTTTAGCAGAATGAAATAAAATAGCCATGGTAATAGAAAGTTTACAGGACATTAACCTTCCCAAGTTTCAGCTGGATACTTTTAAGGATTTTGCCACAGTCTATATTTGAAATATTCCCTCCGTACCTCTTTTGAGGCAGAGATAATAGAACTGAGGAAGTACAGCACAGCTGCCTCCAAATTATCCAGCAAAAAAACTTAGGTTATACTGAATCAAGGTAAAGAGAAAAGTGTTCAAAAATGTTTTTAAAATAAGCTCTTTGTTTTTCTGACATACCAGGCTTTATAAGACACCGAAGAACACCCAGTTTATTTATTATTTATTTTATTAATCGAATGTGTAAGGTCTCTCATCTATCTGACAAAAACTCTGGGTGGTGAAGATACAATATAAAACATTAGCAATAAATTACATGATCTTGTGGTGTGAAATTGTTTTTCTGCCTCTGATAACTGCATTTGGGCACCAGGTATAGTGGTTTAAAGGCACCAAGCTTTAAATCACACAACTATAAGTTTTAGGCTTGCCCCTGGCACAAATCCAGTCGGGTATCTCCCTCTCATGCCTGGAAAGAAAATTGCAGGACTTGTCCAGGCAATCACCAGGAATGAAGACTCACTTGAACTCTTCTCCACAAAGGTGGTTTGGTCCAGTTGTTCAGCAATTGATCCTCTTGAGAAGGATCAATTCATTGCTACTTCAATAGGATGCTAAGCTAGGCAGGGCACAATGAAAAGGTTGACCTCTGATGATTGACCACTGACTTGCTGATGATTTTTGAGTGCTAAGAGGGTTGGCATTGCTCTTTGGCAAGGTTGCTCACCCACTGGTAAATGTTCTGTCTTCACTGACTTAGGTGAGGCATTAAGCAGTCTAGAGCACATTGCCAATGTTGGGTCATTTGTATTAGACTTCCTGACTTGTTGATTTGTTAGTAGAGCTTGCCTGAAGTGGGCTGGAACGGTGAGATGCAATGCCACAGAGATAAGCAGGTTACAGAAAAAGAGAAAATGATGTCTCTAGCCCACTCCCATTCTTAAAAGCAGCAAACATTTGAGCCAGACAATAAATATTAGCTTGGCCCCTTTTTTACATTGTGGAGTGACTGGAAACATTGACCCCAGTCACGCCAAATTCAAAGTAAGGATTGACTTAAGTATGTGCTCCAGAGTGGTCAGCCTTTGGCTCATATTCTAGGTGTTAACAACTGAGGTGAGCACCCAGTTGTATTGGGAAGACCAGCCCAGACGTGTTTGTTTAGAACAACAAATAAGTAGCTGAAGCTTGTGACTGGGCTGATTAAAAGAGGTGAAATGTCAAGGTAATGATTTAAAGCTAACCAAGTGATGTAATGTAAAATGTATGATGTAATGATGGGAATGACTCAGCAGGGTCTATGTCCCTTTAAGAGCCAGCAGGGTCTGTGCCTCTTTAAGAGCCTTTGTATAAAAGGAAGGCTCTGCTGCTGTGTTCTCTCTCTTCCGTTTCCTGATGTAACTGTGGTTTGTTGGATCCTGCTGTATTAGCACGTGTATGTATATTGTTCCTGATGTATGATATTGTAGATAGTGTAAGATAAACCACCATTTAATATAGACCACAGTTTACTGTGTTTACTCCTGGGTTATCTTGTACAATAAGACTGTACACGCTCTGACATGAAATTTGTGAAAATGAATGTTAGCTTTGCCACCCAAAGCTGTTCTCATGTGTTGATAAAATTCATTGGCTGGATATTCATGTGAGTACCAGTGAGCTCACTTCACCACTCAGTTCTCTGCACTCTCCATATTTGAAAAGAAGTAACAGCATGTTATATTGCTTTTAGCATCCTAGAAGCAGCAGAACACCCCCTGGACCTACAGTGCACTTTGAATGATTACAAAGCACTTTGAAACCACTTGATTCAATTTGCTGCTTTAAAATGAATCTTTACTTCGGTTCCTGAATCTATTTTGATGGCGGTGAAGGTTCATTTAAGATGTGCACACACTTAAACTTTTGCACAGCCTTACTATATGATAACTAGTGATGGGTGTTGTATTCCTTCCCCAACTCATCTCAGGTTATAAAGGATGGTGGATTTAAATGCCACCAAGAACAAGTCTTAATTAAACATTAAAAAGCTTAGCCGAAACTCAGTTATACAGTTCTTGTAGATCCAATCTATAAATAAAAAAGGGGAGAAGTCTGGAATTTATTTCCTGGGCAGTAGAACCTTATCACATTCTTGTTTAAGTTGAAAAACACTAAAAAAACAATTTTCATCACCTTCTGGAATGCATATGTAAGTCAGTTATTTTACATTTTTGTTACTTTCTTTTACCTAATATACTAAAATGTCTGCATGTGTCTCAACATACACATTTTTCTAATTCAGTTTCCCAGCATAGTTTTTTTTTAATTCAACTGTCTCATAATATTTGCTTCTAGATAAGCATAGGCATAAAAGCATTCAGTAAGATGCTCTATATGTATACTTTTTAATGTATTTTCCCCATTAAACTCTTCTATTTGCCAATGTTTGAATAAAGAAAATAGACAAAAATGGATTATTTTATTTCTATGCTATGACAATCTCTGCCTGACGGATCATGCATTTTCATTTTCACTGAAATCCATGGTAGATTTCTTTTATATCTTTAACCAGGGGGACTAAAGAATTCCCTGTAACAAAGGAAAATTCTCAAACTTGAAGCAGTGTAATATAAAATCGAGCAATGAGTACAGCATAACATTTGTCTCTTCGACAACCCCTTCTGATGCACATGCATTAAAAGGCAAAAATATGGTTAATTAGAAGATATAATCCTTTGAAAACGTGAAATGAGGGGATATGTATTAAAAAACCTAAAGAAAATATGCTTAAGGTATCAAGGAAGATAGAAATAATCTCAGAATGAGAAGAAAGCAAAGTATTTTGGAGGGATCTCTCAGATGACAATGGATGCCACTAAAAACTTAAATGCATCTGAACATTTATGTTGGCCTCAGCAAAAGATTGGCTGAAGTATTTTTAGCTCACTAAGAACTGACTTAATCAATGTTTGTAAAAATACAGCTTTAATTCTCAACACTTACATTTCTCAGGTGCCAAAGAGGGACTGAAATACATAAGCCATATTCCGGAAGCTGATCCATATCAGATGAATCAGATACATTATTTTCCTCCATAGAGCTTGAAGCTGATCTAGATTTTAAGAGACCCAATACTGTACATGCATGCTGCTTTAGCATCTGAAGTAGAAGCGATGGGGAGGGCTTGGAAGAAGTAGAGAAGCATTTTGTTCAGAAACCAGATGTGCCAGTATACTGATACTAGCCATTTGCCTTCTCTATTGGTTTATGTCTCTGGGTTATTGCTTAGGTCCACAAAGCCCACCAGGTGTACATTTTAAAATGGAGGGACCTGTCTCAGGTGTTCACTGAATGGCATTTTGAGAGAGCTGCAAAAACTATTTCCGCTGTATGTTCACTGAATGTGCAGTAGCCCAGTCTGTTTAAAAGGATTTGGGTATCTTAGCTATGTAGAAGAACAATGATCCTTACGTCCTGGAGGTGAAAGGGGATTCTATATACCTCCAGTTTGCCAATAGAAAACAGGATATTTTCCCTCCAGCAACTTGACCTTGGTTTATCCAGAATCTAAAGGTGATTCCACAGGGCCCAGTTTAGCATCTCTTGTCTCAAGGTTCCTCCTGGGGTTAATCACCATGCATTATTTTGGGACTCTACAAATGACTATAAATATACATAGCTTGCTCTTTTCTTTCTGAGGGACAGAGAGATAGCAGTGTAAAACTAGCCTGTAAATTACCACTGTCTTCCCCTCCCTAATTCAGCGGTGATGTAGAGAGAGGGGAAAGCAATATGTCACTTAATGAGTTTTATTGGGCTTGTGGATCAGGTGAAATACAGCCCCTGTTTGCTTCCACCAACTAAATGTACATCTTTCTAATGTGATTAGGCCTTCATATAGGGCAGAAGGCAATTTATTATTCTGCCAGGGAGAACCAAGTTTTTCTTTAAAAATTGTTACTCCCGAAGTCGGCAATTACTTTAAAATAAATTTACCAAAGACAAAATTGTGCCTCTTGGGTCAGCAAACGACTTCTCTGTTTTTCTTGAAAAGACAAGGTGTTTATTAAGGACCTTCTTAGTTTACTGTGTAGGGTTTTTCACTTTGAATAATTGTCCAATTAAATATAATTTGGAAATCTGTGCTAACAGAGTGCTTGCATTGTACTAGGAAGAATATCTCTGAAAGATGTGCATTAATAAATCCCTCGGAGCCCTATCACCTTTAAAAATGGTTTCTTTTGTTTAATTTTTGGATTTTTTTTTAGTAGAGATCTAAGCTGTACACAATGCTATTGTTGCACAAATAATTTATATAGGCCCTTTTTTTGAAATCCAGAGAAAGCAAGTTCAATATTTAATATATATATTTTTTCTTTCTGGGTGGTAGCTCGTGTTTAGATAAGGACATATTTTACTGCTGTAACTTTGATATCCCATGTTTCTGTCTAGTTATTTTTAGTTATGCTTGTAATAGGAAAATAATAATATAAGTGTTAAAAAGATTTAGAACTGTAGGTTCCTGATGTGAGGGGAAAAATATTTCAAGTGGATTTTATCGGGTATTAGTCTTTTATTTCCACCTTCATTACCATACTTGTATTCTATTGAAAAATTCCCCTTAGCAATTTGCTTTTAGACAGACAGGTTTGTAGCCTGCAGAGTTTAAATATACGTGATGTCAAAATGCTAACTGAAGATAAATTTAAATGGAACAATTAGTGAAAGGAATATGAACATGGACTGGAATATATTAATACTTGTTTGGAACTAAACTGATATATCCAATACAGTACAGCAATAGAGCAAAGCACATAAGCTATCAATACTTGAGAACTAAGAAACTAGAAAAAAAAACATACATAGTGTTTTCTGGAAGAAAGAAATCTGTCATGTACGTTTTTTCATAGGAAGAAATGGAATGATTCATTAATATGGACTCAATCTCAGTATGGACAGTAGTAATAACATTTATGGCTTTTCAGACCACAGAACCTCTTAGCATCCATTGTTCTTAACTCATCATTCTTGTACAACATAGCACATGTTAAGGAAATAATTGGAGGGATTGTCTATGGCAGCGAATTCTATTCAGATTTTTTAATTTTTTTTAAAAAAAATGATGAAAAGTACAGTAAGAAAATTCATATGACCCAGATTGGTTTAATCTGCACATTCTTAGAAGTACCCCAGGGAATAAGAACTGAGTAAGTGGAGGTCTGGAATTCAAATCTTTGGGGCAATTTGAACATTAAATCAATTGGTTGTTAATTAATTGCAATGTGTATAAGGTATGCCAAAGGAAACAGAAGGCTCCACAAACCACTGAGGAGAATAAAGGGATGTTAATTGTTAATGTTTCTGTCATTCTTCACAACTATTTGAAATAGCACTTGAGGAAGTTTGCTTGTAATATTTGTCTGGGCTTTTTCCGTTGTAAATATGTAAATAAATAATATTATTAATAATAGTAATGCCTGACATTATTGACAGATGTATATTTGGGAGTCAAGCAGAAGTGACCCTAGATGGGCAAGGGCATGAAGTCAAAGTAATTGGCACAACCATATTTCCTTTGTGTCCTTTCTGAAACCCATAACTTCTCAAAAAAGATATAGTTAAATGTAAGTGACTCCAGACTCCACTCTATGTATACTGGATTTCATCCAAAGTTAGTCATGCTTAGAAAACATCTGTTCAAATTAACAAGACTAGTCAATCATACCTAAGTATCCTGTTGAAGGCATGAATTGCCAGACTGCTAATAACCAGGTCAGGAAGTCAAAAATATCACGAATCAAAGCAAAATCACCAGGTGAGGTGATTCACAATTTGTGCACAGGGTTCAAGCAGGCAAGTAATTATCAGGCAAAGATAGCTTCAGATAAGATAATTAGGGCAGGACTTTTTCTTGATTCCTCCTGCGATAAAGAAACCATGCTTTCTCTCCCATGTACATTTTTTTCCCAAACAAAGACCAGCTAAATCAACCTTCTCTGACCTGGAGCCTTTGAGATAATTTGGATCACGACTCTCATCAACCTCTGTCAACATAGTCCTCAGGAAAACAAAAACAAAAACCCAGATCAGAGAAGGTTACTCTAAATTGTGCAGACAAATAATAGCTAAAGAACAATACAAATAATTCTTTCTGGGGAAAAAAAAACCACAGACATTACAACAGAAAATTTTGTAATGTCCCAGGGAAGCAAGTAATTTTTTTAAGTATAATTGCTTTTTCTAAGTAAAAAAAATGACATGTATGTTTTAGTAACTATCTCACATCAGCCACAGTCATATCATGAGGGTACAATGGTGTAGTATTTCTTCCCAATGCTAATTTCTGTTGATGACTGCTTACTAATTAAGCTGTGGCATCAAGCAGAGCTCCAGCCATGATTTATATATTGGCTTGAACTTCCATCTAAGATGTTTTCTCTCTCTTATCCTTACTGCCATTAAGCCGTACACTTGCTCTTTGCTTGGTGTCACTCCTGGGCCACCCCTATTCCTACTGGGTGGCTAAAAGGAA
This sequence comes from Protobothrops mucrosquamatus, assembly GCF_001527695.2. Lineage (NCBI taxonomy): Eukaryota > Metazoa > Chordata > Lepidosauria > Squamata > Viperidae > Protobothrops > Protobothrops mucrosquamatus. The sequence continues at coordinate 647,123 of NW_015386081.1, read as the reverse complement.
AGGAAAGAGCGGTGCTAAGTGGACTTCTTGGATTTTGCTGAACCGTTTCTTGCAGATTCAGTACTCCCCTTGCTGGTTTCAACCTTCACTTAAGACACATCAGTTACTAAGGCCCCTGCAACCTGGAGAATGATGTTGATGGTGCTCTTATGTGACAAAGGAAACTCAAAAAAGTATAGTATTAGCAGGATCCAACTCTTACTTGCATATCTAACAAAGTTACCTCAAATTTCAGGAAGGGGACTCTCAAATGATATGATAAAGTGTTTGAAAACACCACAGAGCTCAAGATACCAAAAGCCAAATTTGCCCACCACGGAGCTCAAGACATTATCTACCAAAAATGTGATCTTTCATTTGCATTTCTCTTACCCAACCTAAATTATTTGTAGCAAGGTCCAAATGGTCCATTCTCCCTACTAGATTTCATGCTATTGAAAGTTTTCGCATGCCATATTTCCATTGAAAGGATCCACGGTGCTCTCTAAGCTTGGTTGTTTTCCTGCAGACAATTCATTTATCCAAATTAGGTAATATCATCAGTGATAGCACTGAAGATGTTACCTAGTTTAGGTAAGGAAAAGTTTGCAAGAAAACAACCAAGCTCAGAGAGCACCAAGGACCTCTCATTTCCAACCCTGAGCTACAAACATTCTCTTCTATCTACTACCTTCATTGAGCTTTTCATGCTGCTTGAAAACCTAAATTATAAAAAGTGGCTTGGGCTTCAAATAGTGTGCATGCTTCTTCATAGGCACAGTATGCCTAGAGAAGGAGGCAATACTACAAACTTTAAAACTTAAAGAAGGTAGAAGATTATTGCTTGATGATAAGAATTGATTAATCTCTCTCTTCAAGACTGGGCACCAGGGAGAGAATTTGAAGGAATGAAATTATGGAAACTTCTCTCTAGGCATCAGTAGGAGTTATTTTTCCCCCCAATGGATCAAATTTTAAATAGGAGAGGTATTAAAACAATTATTTTGTTGATAAATAGCAGCACAAAATGTCACCATTTAAGTAAAAGGTCAGTAGTTATGCATCATTCTGTATTGCTGTTGATGACAAGGGGCTGAGAACGGAGTAATATAACAGGCGGAGATTCTCTTTTTGCAGAAGGTGTGAGTGGGAGAGATGAAAGACCAGGAAGATTTTGGTGGCTACCTGCAAGGCTATTTTCTGAAAAACAGGGTTTTATCTTTAGAAACAGATTCCAGTTCCAAGACTATTAAAATTTTCCCACTCTTAGGACACATCTTTGTCAATCTGGACGTTCAGCAGTTCATTTCTTGGAAGATCACAAAAGTGGCTCACGTGATAAGATAATGGTCTGGAGCCACATCACCAAAGACTGTTTATCACATGCCATTCAATGTGACCTTCAAAGTTATTGGTTTGTATTTGAACAAAGGAGCATTGATTGATCAGGGCTAATTAGAAGGGAAAACATTGCTTTAGTATTATCCTATTTGTTCTAACAGGACTTGCTGTTTAGTGAGAGGCAGCGTGACCCTCTGTGTGAGTTGCAGGAGGGCAACTGAAGGGTTTTTGCTGATCTAGGTGGATTGTGACTAGACCTCATTCAGTTAAAAGTGCTTGTTTTAACCTTCAAAGCAGCACATGACTTCGAGACAGATTGTCTTAAAGGCAGTGTCTTGTTGTCTCCTCTTGTTATCCAGGTCCGCTATTAGTTGGCCAAATGAGGCCAAAATGTAACTAAAAAGAAAAGGCACAGAATGTTCACCCTGTGCCTACAACATTATATTTTCAGTCTTTCAGTGCATTGTGAGGAATACTCCCCACTCCTAGATTCTGGATGGTCTTTATATTATTTTTTCACTATATTGTCTCTTTGGCTGATTTAGATTTAACTGAACACTTTTGCTGTGCTTTTAATGTGTGCAGATGTTTGGTTCTGGGATTATTTAAACATGAATCTAAAGAAAAAACTGAGGAGATGCACCGTTAGTTTTTCAAGCTCTGAAAATGTCTCGAGAGTCTAGCTTTTCATTCCAATATTGGAATAGCAAGTTCCATAACCATAGGATGCAGGGGTATAGTGAAACGCTATTAGTACTTTCTTCCAATGTCTTTCAGATCTGGGCTCATCTCCAACTTTTGCCCCACAATCTCTCAGTCCATGTGCTATCTTTAAGTCTTCTTAAAGTCTGAGAGATTGTGGGGAAAAAAAAGTTGAGGATGAGCTCAGATCTGAAAGACATTGGAAGAAAGGTTTTTCCAAGAAACTTTTCCTTAATTCACTCAGGACTCTGGTTGAGAATGTTTTTACAGATTTCAAAACCTTGTGTTTAATCCCAGATTAGCACTAAAGGAACTTTACTGAAATCCACACCATCTTTGTTTGGCTAGCAATGTGGGGCTTGACATCGGTCGTTCACTTGAACACATAAGAGCTTGAAAGTGTGTAAAGGACATAGAAAAGGTAAAGGATATAGATCTGTCTTTCTCCAACTTTTTACAGCAGCTATGCAATCCACTGGGAAGAGAACATGTACTTCTATTCACTGAAATGGCACTACAGCCTCTTATACAATCTACAACCCTCCTCCTTAGGGCCTAATATGAGTGGACGTCTATTCATGTTCAAGGAAATCCAAGTTAAACTTGAGCTGAACGTATAATTTTTGGAAAGAGTAGGAATGCAGATACAACTCAGTCTTGGCCCACTTTTAAGCCCTCACATGTTCAAGTGAACACTAGAAAATGGCTTCAGTTAACTTCTTGTGTTTGTGGGGAAGAGGTCATAAAATATGCTTGAATTTAACTCTTAACAGCTGGACATCTTATCAATGGAAATTATACTCCAAAACATTCAAAAAGCTTCAGGCTGTTCCTCCGGGCCCTCAGGGTCAATAAGATTTTCAATTAAGTTTTTGTTGTTTTCAAAATTTATTGCAAAAGTTCATACAGGAACTCAGGCGTAATTGCAATTCTTCCTTGGATGACCTTGTTAGGCAAAGACATGTTTGTGCTACATCTTCTGTGATGTGCATATAAAATCCTATTTCCTCTTCTTTCAAATTTAACAGCCAGAAACAACTATGGAACATACACATATGGTTCCTTAGCTAAGAACTTCTATCCACCATACAGAAGGAAAGTAGGATTAAGCTGCCTTATGACTTTCGATGGGTGGTGGATTCCTTACTAAGATCCTATCACCATAGAACTTGGAGCATATGTGAGGGCCCTATTTAATGGGGAATCCTCAGATGAAAACTCTGTTTTTGATAAAACAGGATAGAATCCAAATCACCTCCACACAAAAAAGGGGAAATAAAATTATACCAAGAAGAGGAATTTGAAGAAATTGCTGAATTTTTCTAATTTTTGCTCTGTCTCATTTAAAAAAGCAAGGGAGCCTCTGAGCTTCTTTTTAATACTGAAGAATGTTACATCAATGGAGGCAGTGGTGGGATTCAAATATGTGAACAACTGGTTCTCTGTGTGGATGCCGCTTCCGGAAGTCCATTCTGAGCCTGGGCAACAAAAAATTAGCTACCGGTTCTGCCAAACTGGTATGAACTGGCTGAATCCCACCACTGAGTGTAGGATCTGTTGATTGCTGACAAACTAAAAGTTTTGTATCCACCCTAAGAACTATCAGAGAACCTCATTTCATTGCAGTCTTGGGCCATGTAGCCTGGTAGAGGGTGACATGAAAAAAAGATATTTTTGTTTTCACAACAAGCTCTGCTAAATCCATCTCTTTCGGTAATTCAGTTAGCAAGGAAGAACTTTGAAATTAGCCCTTGCATATCATGTTTTCAATTTATAGCTGCAAAAGCAGATTCCCTTTAATATAACCAATTTCAGACTAAATTACCAGTGGAATATGTCCAATTTCAGCCTAAATTCATATCCTGATGTCCCACTGCATTTCAATTGTGGCTTTCCTATTTTTTTTGGGAGGGGGGGACAAAGCCAAGAGCAACATTTTCTTCTTGCAACATTTTTAAAGGTTCCATTGTAATAATTCACAGGATTTAAAGAAATAGCATAACTTAATGATGCAACAAATTCTTCTTACCTGCAGTTCAGTCAAAAGCTTGCACACCCTCACAATAGGTTTCTACTTTTATATTTCTTTGTATTTCTCACAATTGTCCTTGCCCTTCTGTGTCTTTAGGTGCATTATATATACACACACGTTAGGAGAGAGGGAAAAGTTAATACTTACTTTTTATATTGAACTCTACACAATGATTGGCTGAGATCTTAACATTTTCCAACAAAATGGGATCTGCTCGCCTATTTATTAATTAAGGAGTTTATTGAGGTGGGTAACCCCTCTTGATCTTTTGAGGCAGCATATTTTAAACAAAAAAACGTTCTCAGCAGTGGATCCCCTAATCCAAATGCTGTTCATAAAACATTTAAGAAAGATCACTCGATAGGAAAATGTTTTTTCTGAAGGAGGTGAAAAGAAAAAAGACTCAGAATTGCAAGCAGATTCAGACCCCCCCCCCCGTAATGACTCTTGGTATCCCACTGAGTGAAGTCTCTCCCCAGCTTCTCTTCTGCATTCTTCATCATTCCCTGTGGGAGAATGAGTTGGATTTGCCTGCCATATTCACAGCAATCGAGGTGATCCAGGTTGAAAGAAAATCAATAAGATGTGTCCGTTTATGACTTACAAAGGAAGAAAGGTCTAAAGANTTAGGGTACATACAAGACAATTTTTGAGGATCCAGATGCCACCTATAAAACATTTTATAAAAATTTTCCCTTAAATTTTGAGCTTGGGTAAATTTTACATTTCTAACCCAAATTATCTCCCATGTGTCCAATGAAATTGGTTCTTGTATATTTTGCGCCCATTTTATCATACAATCCTTAACCAATTCTGTTTCTGAATACAACTCAATCAATACATTATAAATTCTTTTAATATGAGCTTGTGATTGATCTTTAATCTGTTTCATCAAATTTGCATCCTGTAAGGTAATGCCAACTCTTTGATCCATACGCCACCTCATTGTCAATTGATTATAATAAAACCAAGAATATTCAATATTTTCTTGTTTCAAATCTACTAAAGATTTAAGTTGCCAATCTTGTCCTACCGGACGAAGTAATTCCTTATAGGAAACTGATTATTAACTTTATCCAAGTTAACTCCCCTAGATATCCCCTCTATCACCTGTCCCGGAGTTGCCCAAATAGGAATTTTATAATTTAATTTATAATAATATTTCTTCCAAACTCTCAATAGAATTTAACTCTTAACAGCTGGACATCTTATCAATGGAAATTATACTCCAAAACATTCAAAAAGCTTCAGGCTGTTCCTCCGGGCCCTCAGGGTCAATAAGATTTTCAATTAAGTTTTTGTTGTTTTCAAAATTATATTGCAAAAGTTCATACAGGAACTCAGGCGTAATTGCAGTTCTTCCTTGGATGACCTTGTTAGGCAAAGACATGTTTGTGCTACATCTTCTGTGATGTGCATATAAAATCCTATTTCCTCTTCTTTCAAATTTAACGGCCAGAAACAACTATGGAACATACACATATGGTTCCTTAGCTAAGAACTTCTATCCACCATACAGAAGGAAAGTAGGATTGAGCTGCCTTCTGACTTTCGATGGGTGGTGAATTCCTTACTAAGATCCTATCACTATAGAACTTGGACCATATGTGAGGGCCCTATTTAATGGGGAATCCTCAGATGAAAACTCTGTTTTTGATAAAACAGGATAGAATCCAAATCACCTCTACATAAAAAAGGGGAAATAAAATTATACCAAGAAGAGGAATTTGAGGAAATTGCTGAATTTTTCTAATTTTTGCTCTGTCTCATTTAAAAAAGCAAGGGAGCCTCTGAGTTTCTTTTTAATACTGAAGAATGTTACATCAATGGAGGCAGTGATGGGATTCAAATATGTGAACAACCGGTTCTCTGTGTGGATGCCGCTTCCGGAAGTCCATTCTGAGCCTGGGCAACAAAAAATTAGCTACCGGTTCTGCCAAACTGGTGTGAACTGGCTGAATCCCACCACTGAGTGTAGGATCTGTTGATTGCTGACAAACTAAAAGTTTTGTATCCACCCTAAGAACTATCAGAGAACCTCATTTCATTGCAGTCTTGGGCCATGTAGCCTGGTAGAGGGTGACATGAAAAAAAGATATTTTTGTTTTCACAACAAGCTCTGCTAAATCCATCTCTTTGGGTAATTCAGTTAGCAAGGAAGAAGATCTTTGAAATTAGCCCTTGCTGGACAGCCATTTGTCCGAAATGGTATAGGGTTTCCTGCCTGGGCAGGGGGTTGGACTAGATGACCTTCAAGGTCCCTTCCAACTTTACTATTATTATTATTATTATTATTATTATTATTATTATTATTATTATTATTATTATTATTATTATTATTATTATTATTATTATTATTATTATTATTATTATTATTATTATTATATGTTTTCAATTTATAGCTGCAGAAGCAGATTCCCTTTAATATAACCAATTTCAGACTAAATTACCAGTGGAATATGTCCAATTTCAGCCTAAATTCATATCCTGATGTCCCACTGCATTTCAATTGTGGCTTTCCTATTTTTTTGGGGGGGGGGAGGACAAAGCCAAGAGCAACATTTTCTTCTTGCAACATTTTTAAAGGCTCCATTGTAATAATTCACAGGATTTAAAGAAATAGCATAACTTAATGATGCAACAAATTCTTCTTACCTGCAGTTCAGTCAAAAGCTTGCACACCCTCACAATAGGTTTCTACTTTTATATTTCTTTGTATTTCTCACAATTGCCCTTGCCCTTCTGTGTCTTTAGGTGCATTATATATACACACACGTTAGGAGAGAGGGAAAAATTAATACTTACTTTTTATATTGAACTCTACACAATGATTGGCTGAGATCTTAACATTTTCCAACAAAATGGGATCTGCTCGCTTATTTATTAATTAAGGAGTTTATTGAGGTGGGTAACCCCTCTTGATCTTTTGAGGCAGCATATTTTAAACAAAAAAAAAAGCGTTCTCAGCAGTGGATCCCCTAATCCAAATGCTGTTCATAAAACATTTAAGAAAGATCACTCGATAGGAAAATGTTTTTTTTGAAGGAGGTGAAAAGAAAAAAGACTCAGAATTGCAAGCAGATTCAGCCCCCCCCCCCCCCGTAATGACTCTTGGTATCCCACTGAGTGAAGTCTCTCCCCAGCTTCTCTTCTGCATTCTTCATCATTCCCTGTGGGAGAATGAGTTGGATTTGCCTGCCATATTCACAGCAATCGAGGTGATCCAGGTTGAAAGAAAATCAATAAGATGTGTCCGTTTATGACTTACAAAGGAAGAAAGGTCTAAAGA
>NW_015386081.1:635472-639310 GCF_001527695.2 Protobothrops mucrosquamatus | reverse complement strand
ATAATAGAAAGCTGCCTCATTTTCACATTAGTGCTCCCCTCTTGAGAAAAGTAGTTCAGAATACTTTGTAATTGGGATGTCGATTGGAGAGTGAAAGGTTTCTTTAAGCATATTTGTGAGATGTTTGTGAGATGATACAGGAAGGAAGGAAGGAAGGAAGGAAGGAAGGAAGGAAGGAAGGAAGGAAGGAAGGAAGGAAGGAAGGAACTTTCTGCTGCTCATTTTAACTGTTTGATCCATTAGGTCAGACCCTTCCTCTGACTGTTAAGCCACTGGGGGCTCCTGTCTCTCTTGTCTGATTGTTTCCTAGGCAGCTTCTCTTCCCCTCTTTCCCCAAGGTCATTCACACGTTCCATTCCAACTACTGATGGAACTGACATTGTAAATTGGCACAGTCATGTGACACTGAACTTAATGACTGTGCCACTTAGCAGTAGAGTTGCTGGTCTTAACTGTAGTCAATAAGTGAGGCTTACATGTATTCAGAACAGCAGGATGTAAATTTAAATAATACCCTTTTTTGTACCCAATGAGACTTTTTTTAAAATTGGTTTTACCGCCCCCCCCCCAATAATCAGGTAACTATATTTATGTAAAAAGAAGATACAGATAGAGAAAAGAATTCAAAAAGATAAAAATAGAAATGTCAGATGTCAGCATATTTTTGAAAGCGATTATGCCTTCCATAAAAGAATAAAGAAATGATATTTTTAACAATGGTAGCAGTCAATGACAATTTTTGTGGCTAACACCATTGTTATTCCAAGTCTGTGATGGATGCTGTCTGACAGCATCCAGCAGTTGCTCTACCATTATTGCCTGCAGCTTAAAAACTAAAATAAAGTGAAGCACATCAACAAGGTCTTTTTTAAAGGAGACTGAGTCCACCACTGACTTCTCCCAAAACAAAATTAAAATTAAAATTAAAAAATCAATGAAATTGCCAGATTTTCCGATATCTCAAAACTGTTTATCCTGATTTTGAACTGATTCTAAGCTAGCAGTATACTCAGCATTAGTTGCTTACAAAAATAGAAAAAAATCTTTTAATTTTTTTTATAAAAGATTTATTTTAAACTGAAAATTTATGAAATAACCATTCTGAGTCCACTACAGCATAGAGGGACAAATTAACATAAATTAGCATAATCTGAGATTGTGGAAAACCAAATGTTTTAATGATGTGATTATAGTTGGTTTAGTAGCTATAAAATATAATATAATAAATAAAATATAAAATTTAAATAAAATCTAAAATTGCTAAGACATACAAAAAAGCATTGTTAAAATATATATTTAAAATCTATGTGCCCTGTATCTTACAATTTGACAGCTACTAATGATAAATGAAAATACAAAAAACTCATATGGAACATGTGAATATGTAAGAAGAATTAAGTATGCTTAAATTGCAGTGATTTCAGTTTGAAGATTAGTTTTTTCCTTCCCAATGAAAATTCTGAAATGGATCAAAGCCATTGTCTGAAGATAAAATATCTGCAATCAAGAGATCAATGAGAGAGGGATGAGATCAGAATACCAAAATAGCCTAAAATAGTAAAGCACTCTGGCCTAAAAACTAAATTAGGAAAATTGTTTGCAGTGTATGCTTGGAAATATATAAAGGAGAGAAATGCTGTACAGTGGGCACTGTATGAAAATACCCAAATTATCTTACATAGATTTCGGGGGGGGGGGGGAAATACCAAAAGTGTCTGCAAAAAAAAAAAAAGGAAGTAGATAGTATAGCTGAAGCAGACATGTAAGCAAACTTTTGCAATTCATTAGATGTATGCTTTTTGCCTTAATAGTTCTGAGGACTGTTTTGGTCCCCTATTTGCATAATAGAGGCATCTTAACATCAGCTTTGCTTAGAACATGACAAAGAGAGAAGCTGTAAGAGCCCCCAACACAATTTAGCCATGGAGAACATACAAATACTGGAGCACTGTACAGACTGGATAGGATTTCTCTGTTTATTAGGCTTATATAGACAACTGGGAAATCAAATGCTAAGGAGGCACTTCAACACTCACAGATACAGAACTTTTATTATACACATTAGAAAACTACAACATTACTTTACTTTTCAACATAATCACCATTCAAATTGAGGCACTTGTCATAACAACTTACAAGATTTGAAATTCCTTAGTAGTAGTTGCTCGGCGCCAAATCTGGGCTATGGGTAATCAAAAACATCCCAATGGAACTGCTTCAAAAGTTCTTGGATCCGTCTAGCGGTGTGCGGTGAGCATTATTGTGAACCAACACCACACCAGAAGTCAGCATGCCCCGGCACTTGTTATAGATGGTTTGTCTGAGTTTTTGTAATGTTTTACAATAGACTTCTGAATTGATAGTCAAACCACGCTCCATGAACTTCACTAGCAATACTCCTTTGGCATTTTCACATTTGGCGGGATTTTCTATGGCAACACTTCCGGTGTGGTGTTGGTTCACGATAATGCTCACCAGCACACTGCTAGACGCACCCAAGAATTCTTGAAGTTTTCTAATGTGTATAATAAAAGTTCTGTATCTGCAAGTGTCTGTTATTGATAACCAAACGGAGGTTTATTTCCGAATTGCCCTCATACCATACTTTCCATGATGTAAAGGGCCATTTATAGGAAATGAAATGGCCTCCCAATGATATAGTATTTTCCCTGTTTTGTTTGCAAGCCCCATCTCTTTTAGACAGAATTAATATAACTGAAAGTATAAGAAATTATAATTAACTGAAATTCAGGGGAAACTGATTGATATATTTTCTCCAGATATATTAAAATTTTCTCCAGAGAATCTACAAACATATATTCCTCTTTGTTCAAGACCTACACAATGGTTCCATTTTCTGATCTGGAACTGAATCCTTTCTTAGTTTTTGCACTGCATTGTTCATTCATCCCAGTTACTCCTTACATCCTATTAGCAGCCCACCCAGCCCATTTCAGTTCACTTTTAATCCATTCCTACAGGATGTCTTTTAGTCTCAAGAGCTCTCTGTGCCAATTGGATGCCTGATGCTGATTTCTGTATGTGGAAGTCATGGACCTTCTTTGCTTATTCTAATCTGATGCCACCCTAGCTATGCCTTTGTCTAGCAGGAGGCCCAGAAACCATATACAGAGACAATAATATTGCAGAGCTGGAAAAGATCAAGGAAACAGCTACTAAAATTATCCAGTGATTTAAGCAATGCGAGGTAAAAAACAAAAGAAAACAATGTTTGGAGCTTTAGAAAAAAGATGAGGAAAATGAAGAAATTCAGGAGTATTTATCATGAATTTTTCTGCATTTCAAAATTCTCTAAATAGCTTAGAAGAATATATTAGTACATGATAGTGATTCATACAAGCAGGCATGGTAGGGAGAATGTTGGATGAAAGTAAAGAATGAGGAGATTCAGAACAGACCAAAACAGCACATCTCTGTATAGCATACAGTTAAACTTTGATCCAATGAGGCATCATCATGGCTTCCATCTTGGACAGCATTTTTTTAAAAAAAAGGATTAAAAATTTTTCATGGAGGATGAGGCAGTTAATGGCTACTCATCATATACTTTTTTCAGTGTCAAAGACAGTACATCTAATAATACCCTTTGTGGGTGTTCTGTCCCCCGTCCGACCCACAACCCCCAACCAGTCAGCCGAGGCCTGACAAACTACTCGGCACCGACGAAGGCAACGGAATGTCTTGGCAGCCACTTCGTAGCTGCCTGCCAAGTCTTTAATGATAAACCACAGCAAACAAAGATAAGCCACGAGAACTTGCCAGAATGCTTGCAACCGAGTGTTCATCAAACTTTGTCCGTCACGAAACTTCACATGCC
>NW_015386081.1:591759-634614 GCF_001527695.2 Protobothrops mucrosquamatus | reverse complement strand
GGCCAAGTCCAGAAACACCGGGCTCCTGGCCAAGTCCAGAAACACCGGGCTCCTGGCCAAACTCCTCGCTGTCGGAAGGCACCGAAGGCTGCACCAGAGGGGAAGGGCCGGGAGAGAGGGACCTAGCCATCTCCTCTCCGTCATGTTCAGAGCCTTCCTCCTCTGATGAGAGGGACCCACCGGACGGAGCCACAACAGTGGGTATCTTTCTGCTCAAATCAGTCTTTTTTTTTTAACATCCCATTAAACCACTTGTTGGCCATTCAGGCAGCAAAATGGTGATAAAAGAGAGCTTCAGTTGTCCTAACTTTCATTACTTCTTATGGATGGGAATTCTACATTTTTATGTGTAGATGTGGATAGTGTCAATACTGATTCGCCTTTTCACCTAGATTTTCTCTTTTGCTTATATTTGACAGTGGAATGTAAAGGTAGGAGGGATGATGTCTAGGCAACCGAGAGTCAAGCCCACTTGAAGGAGAAGTGGACTGTTTTCATAACAAGAAGAAATACTACTATTGGACAATGTGAACACCAAGTGGATGGGGGTGAGGGAGTCTATTGTATAATTAAGCAAGCCTTTGAGCAGCAAAATCAAAGCTGGTTTTGCTTTCTTCTGTGATAATGTAAATTTTCAGTAAAGTATTATACTCTTGGTCAGTGCTTATTTTCTATAAAAAAAAAAAAAAAAAGGTGCCGGAACTCACACACGTCATACAACCTGCCTTGCCTACCCTACAAGGTTCCATCCAAAAAAGGTGCCGGAACTCCATTCTGGGCATTCTATGAGAAAAAAAGGCCTGCTCTTGGTAAAATCATGTCCCAGGAGTTTCTTTTTCTGGAAATGCCAACTGGACAGTTGACAAATAGTTTCCTGATGCTGAAGAATACAGTATGTAAATAAGTTACACCAAGATCACATAAAAGAACATCTAATAACTGCATGTTTTCCTGTTTCATGCAAAATGTCTGTAAGGGGTTTCCAGTCAGCCATAACTGTAGATATTGTCTTTTCTCTAACCAGATAAGTCAATTTGGCTATTTCTGCAAGTTCCTTCATCTTCACCAACCATTACTCCATTGTGGGTAGTATCACGTCTTTCCACTTTTGAGCATATAGGAATTTTGCTGCACTTGTTATATATTAAAACAAAGTTCCATAGGTTTTTTTTTTCTAGGTTATGCTCATTAATACCAAAAGAAAAGGCTCTGGGTTCATTTGTTCATTAATCTTTAAAATTTTCTGAATTAGTGTATGTATTGGTATCCAAATGTTTAGGGTTTTTTATTTGTCCACCATACATGATAAAATATACCTTCATGTTACAGCATAATGTACAGCATAAATGTATACATTCTAGACAATTTCTCTAGTAACAAATACTAATGATATATCATTTTGTAAAAACTCTCTTTAAGACTACAACATAAGTCTCAATCCTTTCATTAACTCACTTGTATATTGTAACCAAAATAATTATCCTTTCTTAATGGTATCATATTATGATTATTATTACTGTGTTGCTTTGTATGTACATTGAGAGCTTCTGCAGTTATGCTACTCTACACTCTACTCTACTCTACTCTACTCTACTCTACTCTACTCTACTCTACTCTACTCTACATTTATTAGCCCATTTTATCATACATTCTTTCACTTGTTCTTCTTCCATCTCATATTTCAATGACATGGTCAGCATTTGTATATAGTTCTATTTTAAAATCAGTTTGCATTGTTTAAAACCATAAAATATTTCATCACTTTAAACCTTTCTGATAATTTTACATAGAAAAACCATCAACAAGTATATCCTTCTGTTATCAAATCTTCTCTTGATTTTATTTTACAGTCCTTTTGAGAAAAGTCTAGTATATCATGATAGGTTAACTACACACACACAAACACACATACACTATATATATAAATACATACATATTATATACACACATATATAGGTGAAGAAACTGAATTTAGTTTTCTTCCACAGAACTGCTAACATAATTATTTTATATACTATATACTGTATATTTAAAAATTCTCATTGGAATGCTCATTTTTATTTTTATTATCTGCCGTGAATTGCTTTGAAGTTTTTCCCAGACAAAAATAAATAGCCCCATAACAGACAGGATTATAGTAGTCTTCTTTAGAATCATCTGCTAGAAATGACATTTAATTTAGTAATATAGAAGATTTTATTGAGGCTGCAAAGTCTTTGAAAAGGCTTGATTCGCTCTCCTGTTTTGTAAATTTGCGTGTAAATGGTTTAACTGTTTTTTTAAAAATTCAACTGAAAGGAGAAGGGAACTTCAACATTCTTTTCAACCATACTAAGGAGAGACACATTCTCTCTCAGACATTCATAATATAATTCAGTAAAATGATAGCTAAGCTATATTGTCCGTATTGTATGTGTGTAGGAAATATTTTCTTTTTGCCATCAGTGCATACCCAAACAGATCTGTGACTCAGCTTTGAAGATTTTGCTTGAATAAATCAATTTTGGCAGCCTTGTAATTCATAAAACAATACCTCTGGCTTTACTCAAATGGTAGTGGGATTGTTCAGCCTCTGTGATTCCATTCAGTTTTGGAGTGTTAATGGGGCTATTTATAAAGAAGGAAAGATAATGAGTTATCAGAAAATAGCAAGAACTCTTGAAGGGGCGTTCTCCCATTTATCACGCCTTCAAGCACAATTTCAAAAGAAAAGTGCAAGAAAATCTAGTATGGACAATATAGAATTTGGCAGGGACTACAGTCCAAATTGGGGAGGTGAGGATACTTTTTATTTATACAATGAAGCCAAATTCTCTAATTTCCAAGTATTAAAAAGCAAGGAAAGAGAAAGACTGAAGAAAAATAACTCTTCCCACATTTTGGCTGCCTGCTTTTATATGTCTGTTTTTCTAAATTACAGTCTGTGGGCATAAGGATGTTGGATCACTTTAAGGCAAAGCTGAAAAAAGTATGGAGAATTTTGAGCTATTTATTATTAGTCACATGGATAGCATTCATATATTCATATACATATTTTAACTAATTAATCCTGAGAACTGCATCTTCACTGGCTCATTAATACTGTTGACATATCTGCATAGGCTTTGTAGATTTGATTCAGCATTCTACTGTAAAGAAAACTAGAAAAGATCCTTTTCCAGATGTATCTATTTTTTTGAGCAAGAGCTTCCTAATTGGCTGAAAATGACAAAACAAATTTAGAGTATCATTCTTTATTCTTTCCTGCACCTGAATTTAGGGCCTAGCAATAAAACATAATAGGATTAATTTGATCTTTGTCTTGGCAATTAATATTGAAAGCACTGAAGAACAGAGAATACAAAACCACCCATTAGCAATGTTAGATTTAAATTCTGTAGGCTACTTTCCTGATTTTGGGCAACATCTCTGTTTTTGTTTTTCATTTTGCAGGAGAAATGGGAACATTGTTTGTTTGTTTGTTTTTATCCCACCTTTATTATTTTTATAAATAACTCAATGTGGTGAACATATTAAACTCATTTGCCTCCTCCTATTTTCCACACAATAACAACCCTGTGAGGTGAGTTGGGCTGAGAGAGAGTGACTAGCCCAAAGTCACCTAGCTGGCTTTCATGGCTAAGGCATGACTAGAATTCACGATATTCCTCTTTCTAGCCTGGTGACTTCACCACTAGACTTAACCTCTGGTGCAAAGCTGGTTCTGAGCTGTGTGCCAGGAGTTCTGTAGATGGAAAGGTAAAATATGTTTGCATGCAAGCATTCAGTTTTTATAATTTGTTGTAAGGCTAAGGTTGAAACTAGATGTGATCTGATCATGTAGTTGTTGCCCAAAAGCAAAAGATTCATATCTCTTCCCCAGGTTCCTCTCTGATAGCTTTTACTTAAAAATATGTGTGGTCATCATACTTAGAATTCCTGTGTTCCACACAAAGAACAGCGGTGTAAAAGCTCTGTATATGACAAGATATTCATGCATTTTACCAATTCACAGGTGAGATATAGAGATGAAAGGTGGGCTGGTGATGGCTTACATGGCTGAGGAATTCTGGGAGTTGAAGTCCACAAGTCATAAAAGGGCCAAGTTTGAAGACCCCTGGCTTACATAGTCCTCATAAATTCATCCTTGAAGAAAGGATGAAGAAACTCTGTTTATTTTGAGTCTTAATAACTCTGGTTATTAAATGGTCTTTAAAATGTCTACACTAAAAAAATGCAAAACCTCCCTTTTCTCATTTGTTGAGAGAATTTAGTGGGTTGTCCAGGCATTACCATTTGCTCTCAGTATTAGATATTCCCCACTTCTAAATATAATCAGAAAAGGTGTATTTTAGCAAATACATTTTGCATTCCAGCATCTTCATTCTTAAAAACTATTTAAGAGCCAAGGCTGTGATATACAGATTGTCGTAAGTTGAATGTATAATGGTCAATTGTACTTAAATCTTAGGGTATGTGTAAAACCCAAGTTTATTTTAAGTTCTACTGATATTAACATGGTGAAAAAGGGCTTATCTTTCTGCTGCCGAACCTGAAGTAAAAAGTTAGAAATGCTTTAATGAATAATGCCTAATAATGGGAACCATTCATATATTCTAACTCTTGATGGAATATGAGTATATGATGATAGGCTAAAAAAATCAAAACAAAATAATACTAAAATCTTAAGAAAGAAGTAAAAATTAAATCCAAGAATATTCTCTATGTTTAATCTGTTCTGCCACACACATACACAGACACACATATATAGCCTTAGATATGTATATATGTTTAATTTCTGTTCTGCCACACACATACACAGACACACATATATAGCCTTAGATATGTATATATTTTCTTTCTAAATTTCACTGTAAGTCAACTTCCAATGGATCTCAGTCTTCCAATACTATTGAAGTCTACTCAAGATTTATAATCATTGTTATGATGATTTGAACAGGATTAAGTTTTCTTTTTTTCAGTCCTTCCAATTGCAAAATATTGGTCAAACTTAACATTTGTCATAGTTTGCACAAAGAAATGTAAGATGCATATTATCCCAAGGACTGTAATTTGATATGTTTGCACCCAACAATTTTTAGAAGTTTTCTAGGTTCCTGACCTTGTATGCAAGAAGGGGTTTATCAGGGGGTTAATAGTAAAATATCTGACATATCTAGTTAATCTATAGTCACATCTCTCTCCTTTGATTTTTAATAGGAGCAAATACGTTGATTAAAAACTCTATCATAAACCAAATATATGCACAACAAGGAAGCAAATAGCCAACAGAATCAAATAAATTCAAACAGAATTCCCTTCAGTCAGAAGGGAATAAGTTCTATAGAAGTCAGGTGGTTATTTTTAATTGCATAGGATCACCTTGTAAAACTGTAACAAAATACCTGTTTTGCGGCATTTTGAAATGCAGCCTTTAGTTTTAATTAGAAATGCAAACAAGATTATCTTACTACATTGAATAAGTTGGAATCGTAAAAGAAAGAAGTATTGATTATGATGGAGGATCATGATTTGAGGTAACAGAGCTGCATACAGTATAACTCTTCCAAAACTTTGAGTGTCTGAACTCCTCAAATTATGATATCAAATTATGTCTAAAGTGATTGTAATAAAATAAGCTGGAAAATATTAATTGTGAATAGTTTTAATTAAATTGATATGCAAATGAACTGAAACCATATTTTGTTTTTGTTCTGGTTTCTGCTCTGTTTTTGGGTTCCAGAAAACACATTTTTCCTCCCCTCAAAAAAATTCTCAGTCTTTGTTTGTTCTACCTGATGTTCTTTAAAAAGAGAAAGAAACTTAAATAGCCACTTCAGAACTGAATACACACAAAAATTAATTCAGCTTCCACCAACTGAATAATCACCAGACTAAACCTCACTTTTTCCCAGACAGCTTTGGGAAAACTGACTTAAAAAGCTAGGTCATCATCCATTGGTTAGAAAGTCTTTGACAATCTATATAATAAATGACGACCTTCCTTAAAATATATATTACACCTGCTTCCCCAGTGTTTTCTGTCCCCTCAAGTTGCCTCACTTGTGAGAAGTCATCTGGAATTCTTGCATTAAAAATGCAAGTAGCAGCTGCTTCAGAGAAATGGGAGCTAATCGTGATCAGGATGGCAGCAAACTTTTCTTGCCTTCAGAGACATAATTCCCTGAAGCTGCTATTTGTGCTTGAAGAAAACTCCCAATGAGTGCAATGGAGATTTTTCTTTTCCTGCGAATAACTGCTTTAAGGGAACAATTTTCATTAGGCCACAGCCTGGGAGGTAAAGGTTAAAATCCATTCCATGCCTGTTGCAATTTTAATAATGATCTTCTCTCCCCAAAGCTGCTATTTGCATTTTTTAATGTGTATGTTAAATTTAAAGATGCACTTCGCACATATAGCTTGGCCCCTAGTGCTAACCATTTCTGGGAATTGGTTCTCTCCCTCCCTCCCTCCCTCCCTGTGTGTGTGTGTGTGTATGTGTGTGTTTTCCAGGTTTCCATGTGTCCTGTCCATCCTCTCTCCAACAGCAACATAAAAATCCTTCTTACTATCCATTTTGAAATGGCCACTTTGCTCCCCTGTAGTTCCATAAAGTACAAGCATCAAACTGAATCACAGCCTAGAGGGGAAATGTATACGTTTCTCACTGGGATATACATTTTGTAGCATCCAAACTGTACAATCACTCCCACGAGGAGCATTCCCTGCGTTCAAAACGGTGCAGCATTTGCAGAACGTTCTTAAATCTCTCTCTTCGGGCCATGCACATTTGGTGCACGTACATTGTTCTCGCTGGCCTTCAAGGGAGTATAATACACACATCAAAGGAAGGATTTCCTCCCATCATGAGCCCCGATGGGCAAAGACAGCCGCAGAAGCTCACAAGCTACTGTATCGAGTGCTGAGCCACTGGTGTGTGGCAGAGTTCAAACAACAGCTCATCTTGTCAGCAGCATGAGTGCGAGTATGCACATTTAAAAAGAAAATAGGCCAGTTTTTAAATGTTGACCGTCCTTGGATCCAAATGATAGGTTCTCTGTCACAGGAAGATGTGAGACACAAATTGAGAAACAGTCAACACAACAAGATGACCTGGGATAAAAAAAGACAAGCTATGTCCTGGATCTTCAGACAACATAGGCAGGTATACTTTACTTTGCCAGGCTATAACCACAGAAATCCCATTGTCTAAGGCACAGATTTAGAGGGCCTGGCTTCACTTATGTATAGTCATCTCATCTCAGGTGATGGTCGGCCCTACAGATGTCTATGGCAGTAGAGTTTGGCCTATATAGAGAGAAGAGTTTATCAGAGAAGAAGTCTAGGACTTAGGCAGGGATGGGACACATTTTAATAGGATTTTTCTTGACTGAAGCTACCCGGTACTGGAGAGCATCATGCAAGAGTAAATCGCTATTTTGTAGGTTTTTTTTCCCCTGTATTGTTCTTATAGAAAATGCTAGATTAGATGCACTGTGAATGCTGGCTATCCTAGTTAATTAATTTCCTACTGGAAATCAGCAAGAATTTGGGTGAGAATTTGCCACCAAACAAGTTGTGCATTCATGGGATTTTGGAAAAAGAGATTCAAGGATTGGATGCAACTTGTGGGCTAGCCAGATGCAACCTTTCTCTTATATCCTCCAGCAAGTTCTTTGAGCTCACAAGTGCTTATTTTTCAAAAAATAAAAACAACTGGGTCAGGATTCCATTTGGGTTGCGATTTTAAGCAAATTAGCATACCTCTGAATCTGTGAATCAGAACAATTTCGGCTTACATGTCTTCAAGATGCATTTGCCCCAAATTTATTTAATTATTTATTTACTGGATTTATACCCCACCATATTCAATAGATTCTCAGCTTACCAGAAATACAAAAATATGTCAGTTTAAGCAACTGTGTAGAATACCAACATATTCCAACATACCAAGTGGCAATAAATAAAAGAGAGTGAACTAATAAAATTGGTGTAAGAAATTATGTTAGCAAGATCATGAAAATATTCTGGAATAATTCATTTTTATAAGACCTTCCTGAAGGTCAGTAGGGAGAGAGTGAAGGCATATACAAAAAATACGTATTTCTAAATTAATCGAATATTTATAGTAGGATATTAAAATGCATATTTTATGATAAGATGGATTCAAATTGCTGGATAAAATTAATAAAAATGTGTGGTTAGGTATGAAGCTACATTTGACTTAGTATTAGTATTGTTTTCAAATTACAATGATTACAATTTTGTAATGATAGATTATTGGCAACTGATATAGAAATCAAATAGAATGAGTTGATGAATCAACATAAGTGAAACTGACCTAGAGTATGAGTAAATTGGTTATCCTGATTTCAAGGTGCCATCATACAGTTCAGGGCTGCTGCTGTCCCCTGTTCTAATTAAAGTCCAAGAATGTATGGTGTTATTTTATGCATGAGTACTCTCCAAACAAAGGTAGAATTAGGAACACCTTATTTCTGATCATTAGTATCAACTGGAATGGGGAGGGAGGGCTAGATAGGAAAGTGTTAATAGCCTTTGCCTGAATGCCGGGCTTTGCAATTTCTAAGCAGCTTTAGTGTCTCCCACCACAGCCCTGATTTAAAATTCATAAATGCTAATCCTCCATAATTTACGGTTTAAAAAGCAGCCCCACTCGCAGGCCCTGTGGCTACAGCTCTGTCAGAGTAATTATGCTGCCAAGCTGAAATTGGACTACTAACTGAGATATTAAACAGGGTAGGAAATCCTCTTCCTTGGCAGCCTACCCAATTATTCCAAATAAGCAAACAGATTAGTGAGTAATTTTCCAGTTGAATCTCATGATTGGTGCCAGAATTGTATGTTAAATATTCAGAAGTAAATAGATTAAAGATGAAATGTTTTCTCCTCCTTCCCTCTCCCCCACAAGCTTAATTTAGTGTGTATATTAAAACTTTTTTTTTTAAGAGAGCGAGAAGAATCTTCATTGAAGGGCAGGGTGATTATTTGAAAAAGAGTCCCTCCTCCTTTTGTTTGCCCCTGATGTGTGCGTGTGTGGGGAGGATGGAGGGGGCTCTGCCATTAATTAGTCAGGGCACATTGTGCTGCAGGAACCCCTGTGCAGCACAGAGAAGGGCTGGGCACTGATGTTCCATTAACCCTGATCCCGGAGGAGACCACCCATGTGGCAGCATCAGGAGAGCTGAATGGGGACGAGCAGAAAAACTTTTGAATGAACGTTAAGAGAGATTTGATGGTAAATCTGAGAGGCATTTGCTGTTAGAGCTTCACAAGACATGGGAGAAGATGAGAGTCTTTTCCGTTTTGCCTGTTGACTTTTGCCCGTTTCAGAATAAGTTATTTTAATATCCATTTTTATGGTAGTGGGTGTGTGGTGGGATTAACATTTCAGAACATTAGGGTTTCATCTCTAAAAGATGAAGACTTGGCACATGATTTAGTGTATTTTCATGGGTCTCTAACTTCTAGTGCGCAAAGATCAGTTTAGGATCCCCTGTTTGTGAGCCACTTGGTAAGAAATAGATCCTGGGCCTTCTCATTGGTCACAACTTGATTTTACAGAACTCTCTCTAGGAAGAAGGTATGGTTGGCTGCTATTGTTTTTTAAAAAATAGAAAGCAAATCTATTCATTTGGCCATTTGTAAAATTATCACTCTCTTTTCTAATTTCTTACCTGCTGCAATTCTGAGATTCTCCAGGACCAGACTGCATTTTGACTGAATTCTGTTAAAATGATCGTATTGCCATTGTCTTACTGCTGATTTTATGAGAGTTTGTGTTATTGTTAATTGTTTCTATCATATATTTGAATTGCATTAAGGAGGAGGAGGAGGAGGAGGAGGAGGAAGAGGAGGAGGAGGAACAATAAATAGTATAATGTTTTAGAATTTTAGCTTCACCCACAATACAGTTGTTCTCAAAGCCTGTAATTCATATGAAGCAACTACATTTGGAGCCAGGAATTTGACTGAATGAGGACTTGGTTAGAAATAAATCCTTTTCTCAGTATATTCAAGAAAAAAGACCTCTAAATATTAGGCAAAAATATCAGAGAAATATTAGCAATATTACAATGCTGAGAATGTCATACAACAGGAATTGGCAATTTTTTCAGTCAATAACTACAACAATAATACATCTAATAAAATTCCTAATAGCACAAATCAGCACATCTCATGCAATTTCAATATTCTCGCCTCAAAATCTTGTCACATATCATCACTCTAGCTTAAAATATTATGATCAGCACAGAAGTCACTTGGGATTGGTGAAGCAAAGAACCTACATGGACAGTTAGAAAGAGGGGAACATGGTACTTCATGGAATAGTATTTTATATAGCAAATTTATTTTCAGCCCTATTTGTGCGTATAGTTGTATTTTGGCATATAGGCAGTGCTCAACTTATGACAATTGGGACAGGAATCTCCATTACTAAGCAAGGTGGTTGTTAAGTGAGTTGAACCCAATTTTACAACCTTTTATACCATGGTTGTTAAGTGAATCACTGTAGTTGTTAAGTGGATCATGCAGTTGTTAAGCAAATCCAGCTTCCCCCATTGACTTTGCTTGTCATAAACTGGCTGGAAAGTCACAAAGGGTGATCACATGACCCCAGGACACGGCAACTGACATAAATACATGCCAGTTGCCAAGCACCTGAATTTTGATCACATGATTGTGGGGATGGTTGTAAGTGCAAGGACTGGTCATAAGTGACTTTTTTCAATGACATTGTAACTTTGAATGTTGCTAGATGAATAGTTGTTAAGTCGAAGACTACCTTGCATTATTTTATGTGTATATGTTATCTTTTCATAATTAAAATGAACTTGCTCAATTATAATGGTGAAGTAGTCCTTGACTCAGAGTCAGTTCTTGAAGTCTGGTACATAAATGCAGTTCAAATTTTTAATAATATTTATTAAAAAAAAATAAATGAAATGAAATGAAATATTACAATAGTAATATTAGAGAAAGTTTAAATGGTAAAGAAAATGAAATTGCAAACGAAATGAATGAATAAAAGGAACCGAGATAGGTTGAGTGTGAAATTAAGAGAAAGGGAAAGTATGTAATAGATCTGATTGAAAGTGTCTTGAAAGGGGAAAGATATTTTACAGGATGGGAAGAACAATGAAGCTGAAACATAACAAACTCTTTGGTATCCATACTCAGCTGAATATAATGGGAGAACATCCATGAGAAAACATTAATGGGATGTTTTATAACAACTGATGTCCTCATCAGGGCCACTAAAGTTGAATAGGCTTGAGCATCATCGGCATAATAACTCTCTCTTTATTGATTCTGGAGCCCAAGGAAACAAAAATACTACCTTCACTTCTTTGCTGTCAATGATAGGTTCAGTGAGCATGCTGACTGACATTATCTTTGTCATCTTAATAGTTAACATTAATCCTTGCTTGACTCTTTCATGGGACACAATTAGGTTCCCTTTCCAATTTTAACATCTATGAAAATACACAGCCTGGCTATGTAAGAGTTCTCTTTTAGTTTCCCAGATGGGTGTCTGAATATAATACAGAGGGTAGAAGCTGGTCTCTAATTAGGAAGCCAACACTTGGCAAATAGTAATATTCACCTGGGAAAAGATCAGTGATGACCACAGGGCTGTTTCCACTAAAAGCACTGAAGAGGTATAGATTCAAGTGATGGGGAAATATCAAAAACAAACTGGTAGACGTTTGCCTGTGTACCTGATAAAATTTGGTTTGGAAAAAGACAAGGAGATAATCAAGCAATGAATTGGAGATATCAAATTACAATGGGAACTTAGATAAACCATGAGGGGCTACTGGAAGATCAAGAGATTCTGCAAATTACTGTATCTGAAATTGCTTACCCAATCAAAATATTGCTAACCTTTTTCCAGAACCCATTTTAATGGTCTCCCGTTGGCAGTTTAGAGGGAAGATTTAATAGCCTCCCAATCATCAAAGGTTTTGAAAAGTAACTCTAGGAAAGTAAAAAGTCAAAATATTACAGCATGTATTTTTGTGATCAAAGTTTTACATTGTTATTCAGTTAAGGCTGCTACAATAGTGAAAATCCTGGTTCTCCCCAATGGATTTTCTATCCAACATTTCTGGTTGATACCAAAGGTGATATATCTCATAACAAAATATTGATCCCTACCATTTGGGACCCGTGATGATATCAGACTGAAGCACATGTTTATCATAATACTATCAGACACAATCTCTTTTATGATTCTATTTTATGAATATTGAGTGTATAAAAATTATGGTCTAAGACAATAATAATCCATAATAAATTGAGAAAGAAAAACAGTGATACTGAAAACTCTGGTTAGAAAATCTAGGCACCAAAGTGACAGGTATAAAAAGTAAATAAAATGGAACCCAGTACTGTTCCTGAGAAACATCTACTCTTAAGGGGAAATTTCTGACACTGTAATCTGCCATGCAATATTGTAAAAATTAAGAAGGAAAAATAGATTCAAATCAATCAGATGCATAGCCAATGATGTCCAGAGACCATAACCTAGATAGCAATATCCGATGGATAAGTGTGTCACATGCTGTGTCAAACCCAAATGGATCAGCATTGAGGTAAAGCATTGGGATGTTGCTACCAGAATATCGTCCAGAGTGCTGTCTCAGCTTGCCTGAATTTCTGATCGATTTGGATCAAGAAGGATAGGACAAATGACAAATCAATTGTACGAGGGTGACTTTGTCAAGGATTTTAGATGAAAAAGGAAGCAAAAACAGCAATCAGTAACTTGATCTAAGAGGACCCAAGGAGGTTTCTTCAAAAAAGGAAAAGGAAGAGCATGCTTAAATGAGTCTGGAAAAACTACAGGTGGTTACAGAATAGCTCACCAGGTGAGTAATTTAGGATTGGTGATAGTTGCATGCTATACTTCAATGAATGATGATAATGGAACTATCAGAGAGGAATTTGGGGAATATTGTGCAACTTTTATGCCTTGGGTATGAGCTAAGGCATAAAATATTTTATTCAATAAAATAATTGGACAAGCAAGAAGGAGATGAAAGAATACAAGAAAAGTGGTTGAGGCTTTTAGAAGCTCAGTAATAAATATATTCCAGCTGTGTATATAATGATTGAAATTACCTTGGCATTAATTGCCATGATGGTATTTCTTCCATTGAATTTGAACTTTAAGATTTTCTTTACTCTGATGATGTATTCACTTCTAACCTTCTTGATTTCAGTGTGCCTGATGGACTGAAGCAGAACTAAAAGACCTGGATAGAAAGACCAGAAAAATAATGACAATGAATCAGCCCTTCATCCATGCAATGATGTTGACAGACTCTACTTACCAAGGAAAATTGAAGAAGAAAAAAGAGACGTTGGAAGAATATCTGAAGAACAGTGAAGAAAGATCTACTGAATCTAGTATACCATGAAGGCTTTCTGAGTACCAGAGAGACCAAACTAGTGTACAAGAAACATCAAATGAAGAATAGAAAATAGGCATGGCAAGGCAAGGCAAATCATTACATGGCCAGTACATAAAAAATAATAGGCAAAGCAGATAACAACAAGACCTGGCAATGGTTAAGAGAAGGAAAATTGAAGAAAGAGAGAGGGGGCTAATTCTGACTGCACAAGACCAAGTCTTCAGAACAAATGCACACAAAGCCAGAATTGAGAAAACAGCAACAGATAGCAAATGTTGTCTCTGGAAAGAAGCTGAATAAACAGTGGACCACCTAGTTAGCTGCAGCAAGAAGATTACACAGTTCGACTACAAACAATGGCATGACAAAGAAGCAACAATTGTATATTGGAATATCGGCAAGATACAATATTTGCATGCAAGCAAGAACTCCTGGGACCATAAAATAGACAAAATAATAGAAAATGAAGAAAGATTTCACGAGACCCTGAAATTTTAAGTTTCTGTATTCGTGGACGGTATGTTGTGGAGTCTGAATTGTTAACTATTCTATCTGTTCAGACCTATCATGGACCTCCGTAGTCTTATCTTCTCTTTCTTGACCTGTTTTAGTGTTTTATATTTCTGGACTTTTATCTTAATCTTTTTCTTTCGTTTCTTATCCGTAGAACCGTGCCTATCCCAAAACATCTAGAGCACCATTTGAACACTATTGGCATTGACAAAAATCACCATTACCAATAAAGGAGAATATTTGTAGCTCAGGATTGAAATTTGGGGTCCTTGGTGCTCTCTGAACATGGTTGTTTTCTTGCAGATATTTCATTACCCAAACTAGGTAATATCTCCTGGCAAATAGATGGGGAAGAAATGGAGGTAGTGACAGATTTTATCTTCCTGGGCTCCAAGTTCACCACAGATGGGGACTGCAGATAAGAAATTAAAAGTCGCTTGCTCCTGGGGAGGAAAGCTATGGCAAATCTAGACAGCATACTAAAAAGCAGAGACATCACCCTGCCAACAAAAGTACGTATAGTCAAGGCCATGGTTTTCCCAGTTGCAATGTATGGCTGTGAAAGTTGGACCATAAGAAAGGCTGAGCGCAAAAGAATTGAGGCCTTTGAACTATGGTGCTGGAGAAGAGTCCTGCGAGTCTCCTGGACTGCAAGGCGATCAAATCAGTCAGTCCTAGAGGAGATCAACCCTAACTGCTCTTTAGAAGGCCAGATCCTGAAGTTGAAACTCAAGTACTTTGGCTACCTAATGAGAAGGAAGGAATCACTGGAGAAGAGCCTAATGCTGGGAAAGATTGAGGGCAATAGAAGAAGGGGACGACAGAGAATGAGGTGGCTGGATGGAGTCACTGAAGCAGTAGGCGTGAGCTTAAATGGACTCCAGAATATGGTAGAGGACAGGAAGGCCTGGAGGAATGTTGTCCATGGGGTTGCGATGAGTCGGACACGACTTCGCAACTAAAAGGTAATATCATCAGTGCTACTGGTAGTAAGGATGGGGTTTGGAGAATCAAATATAAGATCACCGAACGGGACAGTCACAACCACCCCCACCAGAATCTCGAAGAAATCAACTCGACAAATAATAACCGAACAAGTCGTCAAGGAACTAACCCCATAACAAATGAACTGACAACCAAACTACAATTAGAACCTCAATTAGATACGAGTAGACACACGACTAACGACCACCCCTCCACCAAAGGTATTTTTGTTCCCTTTTGGCTTGTTGATTGCCTCTTTTGCATAGTATGTAGATATTGTTAATGTCTATGTGTCTATTGATAGCTAATTTGTCACAGTACCAGGATTCTAGAAATTCCCTAGTGTTTTGGACTTGACTTGGTCTAGGATGGTCACAGTTTCCCAGTTAAAACTATGATTAAGTCTGTCCATATGTTGTGAAATGAAAGAGTTTTCATCATGTCTTCTGACTGCTAGTTGGTATTCATGAATGTGTTCTGCCAGTCTTCTGCCTGTTTGTCCTATGTAGTGGCTTTTTCAGTCCTTACACTACATGTTGTAGATGACTCCTGTTTTTCTTTAGCCCCAGAAAAAAGATCGCCATTACTGTAGTCATTTGCAAAAGGCAGCTTTACTTGGAGCAAGTTATATCCTGCACTGATACCTTTAACACCACAAAACAACATCTGACTATGTTAGGTCCTGCAATAACAAGTCTAAACATCTGGCTGACTGTGTGACCAACCTTAATAACTGGAACTGCCTATATTCTTAGATGCTATTTTAATAATCTTTAGGTTGGAACTTGAATTATTTTCTCTAGTCTCAGACTATGAATATAATTGCAAATTACCCATACAATAAACTGGGTGCCATACCAAAAAATCTTGGGTGGCACTTAGAAAATCTGTGCAGTGACAAAATTTCCATCAATTGCAAAGGCCACACTGCTTGTATCAACACATGCACTACACCAATACATTACAACATTCTAGGTTCTTGTGAAGTAAAAGGTGGATAAAAATGCCAAATCTAGTTTCAACAATACGATCAATGGTAAGATATTAAACTTGTCATATTTGGATAACCTGTATAACTTAATCCTCAACAGAGCCTGCAACTACATATTGGAACAATGAAGGAAAAATATGTAGCCAGAATAGGACTCTTAGTTCCATGTATGGAAATCTTGTTGGCATTCAGCACTCAGGGATTTTTATACATTCTCATTAGCTTTATATGAAAGATAGCAATAGCAATAGCACTTAGACTTATATATCATAATGGTATAGTGCTTTACAGCCCTCTCTAAGATATTTACAGAGTCAGCATATTGCCCCCCAAAATCTGGGTCCTCATTTTACTGACTTCGGAAGGATGGAAGGCTGAGTCAACCTTGAGCTGGTCAGGATCGAATTGTGGCAATGAGCAGTCAGCACCTGCATTCTAACCATTATGCCACCACAGCTCCTATGAAATGGTGATTTTTAAATACCTACTATGCAATAAATGAAATACATGAAATAGAATACTATATAAAAACTACTGTTGTGGAGATCAAAACATACAGCTCTTCATCATTTGTGTTTGTGTGTGTGTGTGTGTGTGTGTGTGTGATTCAGGCTACTAATCATCTAAATGGTGACCATTCACAATAATGTACAGTATAAGTATCTGGGGATCATCATAGAAGTATTGCTTTCCCCAAAGCCTTTCATGAAATCCTGACATATGACAAAGAAGCTGTGTTTGGCCAGATGTCTGGGCACTGCTGCAGCATCAAGGTGGAAAATTAGATAAAGGGCCTTGCGTGCACTTTAGCCAAGTCTCCAATCTGAGGACTGCAAGGACAAATTCTCACCTCCTATAATCAACGCTAAACTTCCCTGAAAGGCCCCTCTTATTGAGCTTAGCGCACCACAGGTCTGCTGGGTTTATGGTTGGCTTGCAGCTGGCATGGCTGCCAAGCCTATGAATAAATTGCCCCTCTCCTAGCCTGTCCAGAATATTGTTACAGCACCTTTGGGGCCTCTCGAAGCCTCGCTTTGCATGCTCTGGCACAGCGATTTCCAATGCCATGCAAATCTTTCCATATGCTTGACAGCTCCTTGGGGTGTATTTCCTTTCACAGTATTGGCAAATTTTCCTCGTTGCAAATTTGCCTGTGTATTTAGGGATTATTTTGATTGCTTCGACATTTTCAGCCATCTTTTCCTCATCACTGCCTAATCTGGCAAATACATTTAGCTCCTTGTCCTAGCATTCTTCTCTGAAATGAATGGAAATGGGGCCCTTTGTGTCTCACTGCATAGCGGACATCAGCTATGAGATTCCCACAGACAAAGGGAGGGAGGGATGGGGAGGGAGGGAGGGAGGGGGAGAGAGAGAGAGAGAGAGAGAGAGAGAGAGAGAGAGAGAGAGAGAGAGAGAGAGAGAGAGAGAGAGAGAGAGAGAGAGAGAGAGAGAGAGAGAGAGAGAGAGAGAGAGAGAGAGAGAGAGAGAGAGAGAGAGAGAGAGATTTTAAGCTATACCTCATCTTCCTATGAACTACAAAATACTGTATCCTGTGGGATTTCCATGAGATTCTGGTCATTTTTAAGAGGGTCAGAAATTCAACAATGGTAGATTTTTTTCCAATAAGGAAGTAAATACTCAAAAGAAACATAATAATATTTGTAACAATAGCAACCATAATTATATGTGGATGTTTATGGAATAAAAATCCCAGATGGATGGATGGATGGATGGATGGATGGATGGATGGACGGATGGACAAACATCAGGAGTGGGCAACCTACACCCATAAAGATGTACACACTTTCTGAATAACTCTGTTTGTCTGCCATGAACCCCTTCAATGAAAGTTGCTAAAAAAGATTACATGCTTCATATTTGCAGAAATAAAAGAAAAGCTACAACCCAGGGCTTAAAACAGACTGAACACGAACAGAGAGCACATTGTTCTCCAAAATAGAAAAATAGAAAAAAATGGGGAAAATGGGGAAAAAATTCTGCTGATATGTATGATATCTTTGCCAGTTGCTGGAGCAACTGTAGCCTATAGCTACTAAAAGTTGCCCTCCTTGTATACTGTATCTTTCCAGGTTCCAGTAAAGTTTACATTTTGATTCCAACTCATGAGGAAGCTGTTAAGCATAGTAACAGGAATTCAGTGTAATCAGACTCTCTTCTGCAATTCAAATGATGGGTTTTATAGCTCCTGAATAGGATTTATGAGTTCCCGCCGTCTTCCCTTTCTCTTAAACTTCTAAAAAAGTACACGCACGCTTCTCCCTTAGAATTACCTGAAAGGACAGTCTATTTTCCTATTTCTATTGTTACCATGTGTTTTCTTTCTACCAAATTGTCCCCTTCCTTTTCATTCTCAATATTTTGAAAAGCCTCTCCTATTATCTTCTGAGGAGAATATGGATGTCTTCTTTGTTTGTTCTTTGTACATTCCATCAGGATCAGCCCACCACATGCTGTCTGTGTGTCCTTAAATTATGGAGAGTGAACACTTACAGTCATTTTGACTTGGTTCTCTTTCTTCTCAGCTCTCCTAAATGATATGTGTTCACAGACAATTATGGGACTTTTTTCCCCCCAGGTACATCACTTAGAGGCCCCAAAACAACAAGGGGGGAGGAGGTCCACATGTTCTTTTCTTAACAGTGTGTCCTTTCAGGGGGCACAATTCAGCACCTGGTGAAATTATGACTTTTATTTAGCCTTTCAGATATGAACTAAGCAAGGCTGACAAGTCGCTCCATAGCCTTCATTGTGAAGGCACTTTGCTTAGTCTGTCAGCTGTAAACAGCTTAAGAGACATGTCATTCAAGTATTATTATAGCACTTTAAGATTTGTTTTTAGATGGGTTTGTACAATTTTTTTCCCTGGTAAGGGCTTAGATATATAGATGACATGGGTTATTTACTGCATTTACTGGAAAACGCTATGCATTCTTTTGTGTAACTATAAGGCTGTGCCATGTAAAATAAAGAACAGAGCGGCTAACCTCTTATTACAGAAAGGAGAGCAACTTCTGGTCAACTTCTAACCTGAAGGAACTCCCAAATTCAACAGATGTAGCTTTTCAAAAATCACAGTCTCTGATTTCTAGACTGTTGTCTCAAACTCAAACTGGCTCTTTTCTTTCCACTACAAGACTGGAAAGAGAGAAGACAGCCTGTTTTCTTCCAGTTGCAGTGGAAAATAAAATAACCAAACTGAATAACGTGATCATTAAATTATTCCCTAAAGTTTTCTAGATATTTAGACTTTGGATCTCCTGTAAATAATGGCAGTATTTTCCAGCTGGTCTGAACTACAGTTTCCATCATCCCCAATAGTGTAGCCACAGGTTGTAGAAGATATCATGAAAGATAACGCAAATATATTTTAAAATATATGCTCCCTTTGCAGAGAAACATTTAAATTTTGGGTTGGAATAGGAAGATGGGAGCTTTAAAAAAAGAAGAAGACAGTACTCTATATTATTGGTCTTTAAAAACTACATGTCTGAGATTTTTGCAATATGTCACAACATCAGAACCCTTCCCCCCCCAAATATAAGTTAACTTGTATTGAGGTTCCAACATCTTCCACAGTAAAAGGTAACCCAAAAATTTGCTGACAAGTTCATAAGAAAATAACATTAAAGAACATGCATCAAGTCCAAAATAATTTTCCATAACACAGGAAGCCCTTGACTTATGGCTACATTTGGAACTGAAATTTCCACTGTGATGCACTGACTTATGACAGGAATCCCTGCTCTTCTCATTGAGGTTGTTAATTGAGAATCTCAGGTCTTTAAGTGAGTACTTTTCACAATCCAAGCCATTTCTGGCTTGGTCCATCCCAAGCTCAAGCTAAGGGATTGCCTCCATTTCCTCCTACCTGCTTATGTCCTCCCTATCTTGTCCTTTTGGCCACCCTGCACCCTTCCTTGTGGAACAGCAAGCAACCTTAGAACCTCACGGCCCTGCAGCTTCTTGCCATGCCTGGGAAACCTCAGACAGCACCAGCAAACATTCATTCACCCAGATGCCTTCTCTCTCTAGCCCCAAATGCACGCCAACCTACCCCAGCAAGCATTCCTTTGTTCCCCAGCAGGCATTTATTTGCCCAGTTGCTTCTCTCCTAGTTTCTGCCACCAGTCCTTCATCTTTTGTGCCTTTTCTCTCTCCTTCCAGCTTTTCTGAAAAATGTTTCCTACAAGCTACTCTACCTTCAGAAAAGTTTGCAAAGAGAGTTCAGCTTTAGCCACTTTGTAAATAGGCAGGGAAAGCTTGTAAAGAGATCATACCTTCAGCAACTTCATCCAAGCTTTTACTTCTGAAAGACTGTTGAGCTACTCCCACACTGGCATGGTCTGCAACATTCCATTCCCAAATGATTTCGTTTTGCACACCCTACAATTCTTCCATAGTCTTGTGTTAGGGTGAAGAAAAATTCATCTTATTCCACTGTTGAAATTGACATGATCTAGCAATGGCTCCAGCATGAGATAACCTATGAGCTCTCTGTCCAGATTAAGTCATATATATGTGAAGTGGGACCCCAAAGGTGCTTTTTTCGGGTGATAAAGCACCTTTTGGACAACCATACCTGGATGACGGAGAATTTCCATAAACATGTAAAGTGGTGTGTGTGTGTGTGTGTGTAGCAAATACACACATATGCAAGTCACCCAGAAAGTATATGTACGGGATGGGATTCATACACACATACAGGTTAATCACCCAGAAAGTATTTTTGTTTTGCCACTTCACAAAATCCCAGTCACTTGACAGTGGGATTATTAAGAATATACACACTTTGTAGCTCTATTAAACTTGCTGGATCACAAATTATGCAAGCTTACAAAAATAATAGTTTTATGCAGAAATATATAATGAATTGAGAAATTGTACAAGGTTTTTCAGAAAGAAAGCAGGTGAGAAACGTAATGTGCAAAGAGACAGAGACAGGGAGAGAGATGACGCTTCCATTAAATGGGAAAAATACGACTACTTTAACTTCAGAAAAAAGTAGTTGAAGAAAACAAGTATTTTCAATATGTTGCAAACAAAAGTATCTGCCAAAAGGGCAAGATAATTATCTTAATGTGATTTTTGACCAAGATGAATATTTCTTACTTTATAAACCGAGCCACAATTTGAATCTTATGCAAAACATGGAGATAAATCTAAGCAATATGATAATGTAATAAAATCAAAATTATTAGAAATCACACTGCCAAACTTGAGGCAGTAAAATCTTTTTAAGATCCGAGAGAAAATAGGCTAGTAAAATCTCAGTATGTTACTACAGCCTAATCACTTGATAAATAGCTGCATTGTTTAGGGAGAACAGATAGAGCCATGATTGCACTGTCCCTGTTCATAAATAGTACATTGCTGCTTCAGTTTTAATGGGTGTCTGCAGAGCTGGTATCAAAACAGTGTCATCAAGTCTAGCAATTGCACTGAAAGAGAGAAGAGGTGGCAAAGCCAAGTGACTATAACCTATTTTTCTAAAATGTAGATTGCATTTAAGCACTGAAATGATTTTCATTTGGATTGTGTTACAATAAGGACCGATCAAATCCATGCTTCCTAAATTAATCCAGGATGCACATCCTTTTTCTCTGTCTATTTTTCAGACATTTGCAGTGCAATTCTCTAAAAAAATAAAGGCACACTGAGTATGCATATGCAGGAAAAGTGTATATTTATACTTGTTTATTGGGATCCATCCATTTCCATATCTACACCTATTTAGAAGCATTTGGGAAATGTTCAAATAATGTAAGGCCAAAATCTGAAACCTCTAAGGTTTTGTGTGTGATTCAAGTGGTCAGGAAGATGAAGTTAATGAACCTGCAAAAAATATTTTCTAGTTTGTATAAAGGAAATGGCAAATAGCAAGGAGAAAGAGAGTTGAGGCGTGGATTTTTTTTTTGCTGTAACTGAGCGCTATAGTGTCTACTTATAGTGATTTTACAAGGCATCCTATGGTTTAGGGAAGGGAAAATAGAATATTGTGGACTGTTCCAGTATTCAGTGCTCTGTACTGTTTCTCTTTCCCGGAAGCAGAAATACTTTGAGAGTTTTTGGAGCATTCCTGAGACATAAGAAAAATGCAGCATTTGGAGGCTTGAAAACCAGGCTTGATGTCACACTATTTTTGACTCTGCAGCATCATTCAGATGTTCCACAATCATCCCAATACTATTTTGTGTTACTTGACCTAAAGCCGAAACCAGAAAATAACACAAATCCTTACATTGTTCTTAGTTAGTCACAAATTCCTATCTATCCTCCTCAATGTTTGTTGCTTAAAGAAATATAACTGGGGGAAGAAAGAAAGAGAAAAGAAAAACAATTGCCATTTCCCCCCAAAAATGATCTTTAGCTGGATTCTTTATAGAAATTAAGTAATATGAATGCAAAGATAGTTGCCTTTTAACTATCAGCTTTTTAGTGGAGAAGATTCACGTGTGGCCTACATTAATGAGCTCCATGAATATCATATCATGAGCATGCATGTTTTTCAATACAGAAATAAAAAAAACATTGAAGACGTTAAATTAAGCAAAGAAAATAACCTCTGAAAATAAAAATTGAAACCAATTTTCCAATGTTATTTAAGGTTCATCTATTGAAGGAACAATTGGAAACAAAGCCTTTTGTGAACCACCAAACCACCAAAATATAAGCAGAAGAAAAATAACAATTAGGTGGAACAAATTAGATGGGACAAACTGAAAGGGCAAGTGGCAAACTGGAAAATGGATGTTTATGCTTATCCTGTTTAAAAGTGCAACAGACCAGAGAAGGACACCCTAGATAGATTTTTATGTGGGGAAAATATTGATTTTTTTCCCCTCAGAATTTCATAGTGTGCAGCCTCCAACTTTCTTTCTACTCCTTTATACCAGGAAGGGGCACAGAACTGTGGAATGTTCAATCTGTTCTTTCTTTTTCTTCAGTATTTAATTTATATCCATTGGCATAACCATCACCTGAATAGGAAAAGAGAAATCTTTGTTTATAAATCCTAAAAAAATGATAATGCAGTACAGAAATCCTTGAAAGATTTATACTAAATATGTAGTTAAGTAATATACAAATGGACAGGATGAGAAGGAGGCACAGTTGTTCCTAAAATCTGTGGAGGGGTGATATACGGGAATATGGAGATGGAAAGGTTGCTCAGTTTATTTTTGAGTCTTTCACATTTAGTGTCATTCACTAAAGTTTACACTGAAGTAACAGAATAACAAGAATAATAGAGCTGGAATAATAGAGCTGGAGGTCTTTTAGTCCAATCACCTGCTCTAGCAGGAGACCCTATACCAGGGGTGTCAAACTGCCGGCCCGTGGGCCGGTTGCATCATGCAGAGGCCACACCCACCCTAGCTCTGGCAATGTGAAAAAGGTCACGATATATCGTGACACATCACGTGACGCAGTGAGTTTGACACCCGTGCCATTCCTATACCATTCCAGACAAATGGCGGAGCACCCACAATTTCTGAAGGCAAGCTGTTCCACTAGTTACTCAATACAAGTGCATTACTCCTATACTCTTTATTTATCTGTGTTTGCAAAAAAAAAAATCATTTTGATTCAATCACCTTCGGGAGAATGGGTTCCATGAAATTAATGGCATGGAACAGCATTTTTAATGAACTTATTTTCAATGTCCTTTTGTTTTTGTTACCAGAGAAAAGATCCTAAATTGGTACCTCTTATTTTTACAAAGTTTCAGCAAAGACTTGTTCATTCAATTAGCCGGCAAAGTGCTGGGCTGATGGGGCAAGTAGCAGAGAAGTTAAATAGACAATTCATTGCCATACTTTTATGCCACTCCCTTTACTCCGTGGGATGGGAAGATGGAGATCAATTTTAATTCTGAGAATTAACATTTATTTCTGACCTCTGCCATGTTCTATGGTCCGAGAGAAGATGCTCCAGAGGAACTATGGGATTAGTCTTTTAAGGTTAAAAACATTAAGAGCAATAAAGTTTGTCCAAAAGCTACAGCAAGATGCTTCATATTCCTGTTACTATTTTCCTAGCTTATCCCATGCTGTCAATATATAATTGAGTCTCTCAGCCCTGTTTTCTCTGATCCTGAATCAGCCAACCATCTCCTACTATCTAGTGTTTTAGAAGCACCTAGCCTCTTGCTGTGAAAAGGGTGAAAAGATGCATCTTACAATACTATAGATACCAAAGCCCAGTTATGGCATTTCATAATATTGTATCACCGGAGAATTGCTAGTGTAAGTAGAACAAAAGGCAATAAAGCTGCCTTGATATCCTGCCTGCTCTCTCATAAGAGTTATTGAATCAAGCCTACCAGAACTGCTAGACAAACAATTTTCAGCTGCAGTCTGAGGTATGACAAAGGCAGTGCATCGAAAAGAAATAGGTAAAGCCCATCTGCTTGCGATACCCCTAGTGACATAGGTTAGCGGAAAGGAGTTTGTGAAGGAGTTAGCAGAAAGGAACACATTCGATTGTTTCCATTGGTTCAGAGCGAAGACACTTTGTATTCAATGTAATTCTGGATGCAGAATTTTGATGTTTTTATAAACAAAAATATATTTTTTCTTCCTATTCTTGTATTAGACATATGAGCTGGGGACATTTGGTCTTCTCAACTACTGTACCCCGTGGTTTGGCAAATCTATGCAGCAAGCCTCAATACAGTGATAGAAATCATCACTCTGTTCTCAGAATCTGTTTTGCTGTGGAATATTCCTCTTTGAACTGCTGTTAGTATCTTTATGCCTAGATAACGAATGAATAAAGCAACCTGGACTTTTTAAAGAAAGCAGAACGGGATCAATCATAATAGATGATGAGGCAAAATTAAAAATAGTCAGAAAGAGATTATAAAAGGCTAATAATGGCTTATTTCCCCTTTAGAGAAGTACCAAAATTATTGATCAAGATAATCCGTTAAATTACTACAATTTAAACCCAAACTTTTAAGTTTAAAGTTTAAATCTAAGTTTAGCCCAAGTTTAGGCCCAGCTTGCCTTGGCCCTGTTTCCAGTCACACAGCAGCAAGGTAAGAACTGAAGTCTGGGCTCTTGAATTGCCTACCCCGGCCTAGCTACTCCCATGGCCATGTCTTAACAATGATTTCATGTTCCCATTTTATTACTGGGGGGAAGGGGCTGAGGGGGGGTCTATATTTGCCATGGCTACAAAATCCTAATGACATCATGAGAATATGATAGACTGAGCTTTAAAATACTAATAAATCCAGGGGTCTTCAAACTTGGCCCTTTTATGACTTGTGGACTTCAACTCCCAGAATTCCTCAGCCAGCGTGCCTGGCTGAGGAATTCTGGGAGTTGAAGTCCACAAGTCATAAAAGGGCCAAGTTTGAAGACCCCTGGATTAATCTCTCTTTCTCTCTTTTTAACAAAAACTGATTCCCCAAGCCCATTCCAATGAATCATGGCTGACCCAACTCTGCAAGTTGCATATTCTTTAATAAGGAAACATCTCTAGATATCAAATTGCCCATTACAAAGGATACTTCCCATGATTTAAGAGAGTGAAGCAGAAAGTAGAATTTATCAGAACTGCTTTTAGTCAATGCACAGATAAAGGAAAAGAGATCTGGTTTTTAGCATCCCTGGCAGAAATGGTTACAGATATCTGCCATCTATTCAGAATGTCATCCATTAGATCTCCAGCAAGGTCTCTTTCTCTCAGTGGGAAAAATCATGGGAATGCAAAGGCAATTTAAGTGTCAGAAGGCAAAAACTAGCAACATCAAACCATGATGACCCTTGAAGGGCAATCCAGCACATGTACTGTAGCTCTGATTGCAATATGAAACTGTCCATTTCTGGTTAAGATAATTAAAATATCAAATGGCCCAGCTTATAGCCATAAGTATGTATATACTTTAAACTATAGTTGAGTCTGAAGAGCATTAGAATTGCAGATGCTTCCCCACCAGATGATTCAGTGATGAATCCTTATTCTCCTCCCTTTTTCCCTGTTGCCTGGTTTAACTATAAAAATACCAGACAGTTCTGCATATTGTCAAAGCAAGAATATACAGTATTTGCAGCGTTAACAATCTGATTCTAAACTGATATTGAAAATCAGTTCCCCAGAATTGGCATGTAATAGGCAAGTGACTAAAGCAGAGTTCACACTGAAACGTGAGAGTCCTGAAGGCTTGTATGCAAACAAATAACACCTTTATCACCAAATATTTTCAAAATACTACTTTTAATGTCAAATTTCAAAGATCACTAAATATCTTTTGGGATGATGAGGGTGATGAACCTGGTGGAAGGAAATGGTGCCTTGCACAATTAGCCAAGAGGGAAGATCAAGAAGGGACCTCTAGTGAGTCTGCCTGATTGTAGTGAGTACATCTTTGATATATATGAGGTGCTGCCATACTAATTGTGGCAGCAAATGTATCCACCCACCACTTCAAAGTTACTCAGTACTTGATTAAATGCTCAGCAGTAACATTAGTCTGAAAGATTTGATATGGAAATTTCCTTGATTTTTAAACTAATTGTTGCTACAGTAGCATATACATTTCTTTGTAGAAGTGGTTGCAGGTGTGCCAATTAAGAACAATCGTATAAGGAGCTATGTGCATTAAGGTTGAGCTTTCAAAAAATGAATTGTGTCGAGAAATAATCTACACATCTATTTATAAGTGATCTACAAATAGTACTTTTTAAAATTGTTGATTCCCTTTTTAAAAAAAACAAAAAACCAAAAAACAAAACAGCAACAAAATAGCTAGCTGTTCCAAAGACTGGGGAAATTGTATGAAAAGTATGGTTTGTTATATAGTGATTTTTCACTAACATTGTTAACTAAAGTTGTTAATTATGTGATGCTTTCATGTTAGCAGGGAAACAGCTCAACAGGGTCAATCTATACTTTGAACTGACCCTTTTTTATGCAAAATATTGGCTTCTAAGTGGGATATGACTTACTTGATAGTGTGATGTTTCATAGATCCAAAGCTAAAATACATGCTTCTACCATGATCAGCAAGAGGGCATATGGCCTTAAAAATGGGATCTTAGTGTTAAAATAGTATGTGGAAGTAATGCATAGCTTTAAGACTTCCACATACAATGGCTGAAGTTTGTTGTGACACCTAAACAATCATCCTCAGATGGAATTCACTTCCATAAATGACATAATAGCTGAACAAAGCACATTTTCTCAGGAAGCAAAAATCCTAGCTTACTCTGCCATTTATGTTGAACATATTCAGTGTATTGTATGTGGGATCCTTGGTGCTCTCTGAGCCTGGTTGATTTTTTGCAGACATATCTTACCAAACTAGGTAATAATAATAATAATAATAATAATAATAATAATAATAATAATAATAATAATAATAATAATAATAATAATAATAATAATAATAATAATAATAATAATAATAGTTGGAAGGGACCTTGGAGGTCATCAAGTCCAACCCCCTGCTCAGGCAGGAAACCCTATACCATTTCAGACAAATGGCTGTCCAGTCTCTTCTTAAAAACTTCCAGTGTTGCAGCATTCACTGCTTCTGGAGGCAGGTTTTTCCACTGGTTAATTGTTCTGTCAGGAAGTTTCTCCTTAGTTCTGGGTTGTTTCTCTCCTTGATTAGTTTCCATCCGTTGCTTCTTGTCCTGCCTTCAGGTGTTTTGGAGAATAGCTTGACTCCCTCTTCTTTCTGGCAGCCCTTGAAATATTGGAACACTGCTATCATGTCCCCCCTTGTCCTTCTCTTCGTTAAACTAGACATACCCAATTCCAGCAACCGTTCCTTATATGTTTTAGCCTCCAGTCCCCTAATCATCATTGTTGCTCTTCTCTGTACTCTTTCTAGAGTCTCAACATCTTTTTTACATCATGGTGACCAAAACTGGATGCAGCATTCCAAGTGTGGCCTTACCAAGGAGTTGTAAAGTGGTATTAATACTTCATGTGATCTTGATTCTATCCCTCTGTTAATGCAGCCTAGCACTGTGTTTTTTAGCAGCTGCAGCACACTGCTGGCTCATATTTAAGTGATTGTCCACTAGGATTCCGAGATCCCTCTCACAGTTACTACTATTAAGTAAGTGCTACAAAGGAGTGGGGTAAGGGCGTGGGGTTTGCTCTCATTTTATATATTAGTGGCTTGCTCTATCAGTGTTGGTGGGAGTCTTGGTGATTCTTTAATTAGTGTGTTGTTTACTATTAGCTTGTTTGTCTGAGTTTGTACTTCCTCTATTAGGGTATTACTTCTTGATTGTTGGTCTAGTGTTAATATTGATGTTAATCTTTGCTCTGGGTGTTGATTGCTGTTGAGGAAGTGTTTTGGACTCCTTTTTTCCTTTTTCCTTTTTTGATTTTCTCTTTTGACTGGCATGTACTGTAGATGTTGCTTATCTCTATGTGCCTGTTGATGGCTGTTTTGTCTGAGTGCCAAGCTTCCAGGAATTCTCTAGCATTTTGGGACTTGGCTTGTTCTAGGATGGTCACAGTTTCTCAGTTAAAACTATGGTTACTGTAAGTCTGTCCATGTGTTGTGAAATTAAAGAGTTTTCATCATGTCGTCTGACTACTAATTGGTGTTCATGGATGTGTTCTGCTAGTCTTCTGCCTTTTTGTCCTACATAGTGGCTGTTACAGTCTTTATACCATGGGGGTGTCAAACTGCCGGCCCATGGGCCGGACGCGTCACGAGAAAACCGCTTATGTTATAGATGACTCCTGGTTGTTGTTTTTTGCTGGGACTGCTGGGTGTTTTGGTTTACTTAGGATGTTTTGAAGTCCTTACAACTGCATATTCACCGACATTTTTTCTTTCCTATACAGTATTACGGTCTTCTGAAATGTGGGGAAAAGCCCTTCCTCATATAATCCTGAAAGGCATTTTCTTCTCAGTATGTTACCTATTGGTGAGCTAAAAATATGGAATAGTAAACTGGCCTGAATTAAAACTCAGGACACAATGAGGTCTACAAAGTTGAACAATAAATGTCAAGATGGAAATTATGGCTGCATGATCAAAGCTCCACCCCTTTTGTGCAAGTGTCAATCTCACATGCCTGTACCTAGGAGTGGGGCTTTGTTGTATTGCTTTGCTGCCTCTTTGCCTTAGAAGAATACCACCACCTTTTGATATCTAAAAGAAGAAAAATAAAGAATAACAGTGTGCCATAGCTCAATAAAATAAAGCATCACTTTTATTGAAAATGCTGCAAAAGTAGTTTCCCCCCCTTTTTCTCTCTGTGTGTGCTTGCGTGCATGCCTTTAGAGTAGCAAAAAATTTATGATGGGCATACAGGACATCTTTAAAGAGAACATAACTTGAGATGTTTTCCTGGATAAGCTGAAAACTCTGTGGTGACTTCATTTTTCACTGGAAATTTTAGACTGATTTTCACTGCTCTTAGAATTGCTGGAGTAAGAATTCATAATAATTGTGTGACCCTTAATATACCATGAAAAGAAAGAAAGTTGTCTGTATTTTTACAAAGTGTATCAAATCCAACATTTAGCCGTGCAGCACAATGATTCACGAGTATTCTTTTAGAAAGAAAGTTGGTTCTTTAACAGTTCCTGAGTGATTTTATTTTCTGAGCTATCCCATGATTGACTGAGAGACTAATACATTGACAAAAAAAGATTTTCTACCCAATATCCAATTTTTAACTTGCATTCTCCAGGGACAGAGGAAAAAAAATCCATCAGAGATATTTAAGAAAGGACATGTTAGAATTGTAGACACCATGTCTTTTGGAATAATGCATTCAGATAAAGAACATATATGCAAAGGCTGTACTACATGTTAATCATGGTCCATGAGGCCTAGATAAAATACACCTTTTGTCATGCATGGATTTATTTGGTTTTGTTCTGCATTAAGATGTTGATTTGTAAGAAGCACCTCCAAGCTGAAATATTTTAATTAATAGCATCTGTCAGAGATAGTTCTTAATTATGACTACCTCATCCGGTTGTTGGGCTCCAAGTGGCATAGTCTAGTGCAGCAGTTCCCACCCTTTCTGGCTCCACGGAGTGGCAGCAGTGGCAGTGGCAGTGGCAGCAGCGGGGGAAGGTGATGTTTTCATGTGCTCACCTGCCACTTGCACAAATGGAGCTTCACATGTTTGCTTGCCACTTGCATGGCCTGGTACCCAATGAGATATAATTTTGAAAAAGTAAAACCCAGCTTCTTCAGTTGGCATAAATTTCATGAACAGAAATAGGACCGGTGATTGGGGAACCTTGATCTAGTGCACTTGGGGCTCCAAACAAATAGTGTCTTGATCCGTGGCAAAAAAAAAAAGCCAAACTTGAATACAGGCAAGGCAAAGCAAATTTGCAAAATGCCAGTTCTTAATCAAGGATCTGATCAGAGCCTGGCTCAGGACCATGGAGAGCAGTGCTGAAACTTGAGGGCAAAGAAACTACCTTGCCTAAAGCAGCCATTCCCAACTTTTTCCTTTATGCACACCACTAAATTGTCATCAGTTGTCATCAGCCCATGTGCCAGAAATTGGTTACGCAGTGGGCACCATGGCAGACATAAACATCCATGCAGTTATCCACATCTTAGGCTACAGCATAAGATGAGTATCTTGACTAGAGATGCTATTTTAAGAGGTCCTGCAGTACCATCCAGATGCCAATCCCTTTATTTAGATGCATATTTCTCATGTTTCTTTGCTTAGAACCTTCTGGACTTTGCTTACCATGAAATAATATTCTTTTTTTTTAATGTATCCCAAGCATCACACTAATAACTCTTTTCTGACTTACTCTAACTTCCACCTCTTCTCCTACTGTGTAGAAGGTGACAATTCAGGGAATGCTCCCCTTTTGTCATTTCTGACCTGTGCAATTGAGTGCACCTTTTTTGAGCCCCTGGCTCATTGTAAGTTAACTCCTTTTGATCCTGCCTCCCACCCCTTTTTATTGATCAGCTCTCCCCATTTCAGAAAATTCACTGGCCCTGCTGCTTGCTCCTGCTGTGAATGCTTTAATTCTTGATATTTCTGTAGCAGGACCCAGTCTGTCATCAGTTTGTTTAGAAGAGTCGAAGACAAAGGTAGGATGCTGTCATTACTGCCGAATAGGTCAACACGGACAACAATGCCTTCCGCGGGAACTCTCCCCCCATGGATTGCATTTTCAGTCCATTTGAATTGAGGCACTTGGGGGTCTTTCTTTAGGATATGGGGGCAGGGAAAGGCAGGGGGTAGAGAGAGAAAGAGATACAATTTTGAAAAAGTAAAACCCAGCTTCTTCAGTTGGCATAGATTTCATGAACAGAAATAGAGCATTATGTTAGAAACGGCTCTCCTTTGTATCAGAAGAGCTGGAATCCTGAACTCATTTATCCATCAAATGTCATTGGCTTCTCCCCACCAACAAATATCTATTCAGATTTTCTTTTCTTCTTGTTTGGAGGAGAGCTGGCTGTAAGAGCATTTGGGATTATAAAACAATAGGACCAAGAGTACCCCTTTGCATATCATTGCAAATCTAGTGGAATTGGATATTATACTAAAGAGGGGTCTGCCACTGAAAATGCACTCCTGGACAAAGGTCACATTTTTCTTCTTCATGATGAATGCTACATCTTCTGTTTTATTAGTAGCATTATCTTATAAGCTTTTTTTCAAGATTAAGAAACACTTATCTAGAAAAATCATTTGGTAAAAAGAAACAGTGAGTTCATATGAAAGGATGCACTTTCGGCAATTTCTCTCTCTCTCTCTCTCTCTGTGCTCATTGCTGCCTCACACATATGTCCCAGTTAGAAGGTAAAAAGAAGGATATTGTGAAAATGGGAAGGGCTGCTGAGAAACTCACAAATGTCTTCCCAGATGCAGCATCCTTGTTGTGGAGTATTTTCTGCCACCACTATATGGCTTGTCTCTTACTTTAATAACTTGACTTTTCCATGACAGCTAAAGTACCTTTGTATACTTACAGACTGTAAAACATCTATGAATTAGGATTGCCAGATAATGTTTTAAGGACTTGAAAAGCAGTGTAAATTCTTTTTAGATTCTTTTACGTTGTTCAGTACCTGTTTTGATGTTAGCCTCTAATTTCACTTTAGACTGACTGTTTCATTGTGCTGTTGCTTTTTTATTTTATGTATTTCAACTTTGTTTCTGAAAGATTTGTTTTTATGAGTTGTTTATCACCCTGAACATTTCCCTCATATGCATTTTTGCCCTTTCAGATTCAGTTTCTATTAAGAAGAGTATTCTTTAGAGTTGACTATGGTAAAGAAACAAAGTACATTGCAAGCTTCTTTGAAGTCAAGGAAGAGATTTGACAGCACTCTAATGCAGTAATTCCCAACCTTTCCAGCTTGATGGCCCAGTGGGGGAGAAAGGGAGATGGTTCTGTGTGAGCGGCAGCCACATGCGTGAGTGACCCAGTTCTGAATGGGCTGTGACCCACTAGTGGGCTGCAGCCTGGGGGTTGGGGATCCCTGTTCTAATGAGTCTGATCATGTTTTTCAGGTACAGTCAGAACAAAATTGTGTCTTGAACAAGAATTGACAACTGCTTCTCTGGACACTGTTATGCAATTGGTATAAATATGTTGCAGACTTGTGAAAACAATGTAAGAAGACAGAGATCTTGCACAATATCTCTTGTGGCTTCTCCATGAGCTCACAATATAAACTGTTGAATCTTGAAACCTACAACTGTTTACAAATAATAAAAAGATTTTTTTAAAAAAATTCAATTAAGACCAGTCAGTCAAACCAATCAATATGATAGCGTGTCCATTGGGCAGAAAACCGGATGACAATATTCAGAGAAAAGTGAAATGCAGAGAATATCTACATATGACATACATAAAGCCATTGTTTCTCAGCTTAGCAACTTGAAGATATCTGGACTTCAATTCCTAGAATTTAAGGAGTCCAGACATTCCTAAATATTAAAGATACAATAGCATAGTTATGAATTTCCTCTCTTTGTGTACATGTATGTGTGGTTTAAAAATGTGTTTCTGATTTTTATAAAACCAAGAAAAGAAGGATCTGATGGATGTTCAGATACCAAAGCTGGTCTCTCTTCTGCTGGAAGCCAGCTTAATCTCAGTTTTCAAACATCTTGACCTATCTCTTCCCAAATACTTCAAATCCTGAGCACCACTGGAAATATTCAGGAGTCATTTTTTTGTGCACAATTATTTGCTTATTGCATTCCCCTCCCTTCTGTCTTACATTTGGCCCTTTGTTTCATTTTTTCAGAAATACGTTTTCAGCAGGGATCTGTTTTATTCCCTCATGTAACACACCATGTACATTGATGGGACATTATAAATAATTAAGAACAGTAATAATCACACGAATCTGGGATTT
Organism: Protobothrops mucrosquamatus; assembly: GCF_001527695.2. NCBI lineage: Eukaryota > Metazoa > Chordata > Lepidosauria > Squamata > Viperidae > Protobothrops > Protobothrops mucrosquamatus. The sequence continues at coordinate 601,340 of NW_015386081.1, read as the reverse complement.
CGATATGATATCTCATTAAGGACGGTGACTTATTGAAGGAGGAACAGAAGAACACATAACATTCAGTGGCACTGAGCTTTTAGACCAGAAAAGCTACAATTTTCTTCTTTAAAAAAATAAAGAAGAAAAAGAGAAACCTTCACCATTTACTTCTCAGTTGAGTTCAGAATTATATCAATCACTGTAGCTATTTTTGGTTGAAAGAGTGACTTTCCCCCAAAATTTGAATAGGTTTTTATTCCCTTATCACTTTGATGCTGGGGAAAAAATTCAGAAAATATTCAGTTCACCAAATTTCAGAGTGGTGGGCTTCTATAATTTTAAAACCATCAAGTCACCACTGTACGAGGAAAACTCATTTATAAAATTACATGGTAGCTTGATTTAGTCCGCTTCATATACATTGACAAGTGCTACAAGAACAAGGAAAGTGTTATGTACCTGTAAGCACTCAAGCCATTATATTTAAGGCAGTTGTCTTAAGGAAATAAACTTTTTGGTCTCAGCTCTTAAATAGGCAAGTTTCTCTAATTGTTGTCTTATGTAGATTTCTTCATAAACAGCATACAAGAGGACCATTGTAAAGATTCACATGTGCTGAAGTCAACTATGGCTATGCTAGCATTTTTTACTCATATTTCAGAGATCCATCTTCTAGTGCAGGGGTAGCAAACTCGCAACGTCACATGATGTGTCACGATGTATCGCAACTTTTTTTTCCATTGCCGGCAATGGGGTGGGTGCAGTTTTGGCATGACGCATCTGGCCCGCAGGCCGGGAGTTTGACACCCTTGTTCTAGTGGGATAGCCTGCTAATTATGTACTTTTTCAGAAAAAACAATGTATATCTTGGGCAATAAAAAGCAATTAATATACAATCGAAGTAATAGGATTATTTTTGGACATTAGATAATATTACAGATTGCTGTACACAACCAGCTGACTGAACTGTAAGACACAATGAGTGATACAACAATCAGATTTCCCCACCCACCCATTGTATGGATAATATTTATGGGCTAGGATTATACAGGCAGAAGAGTAGCAAGATTCTGTTACTATAACTGTTACAATAAAAGTTGTACCACCTACATGCCATCTTCTAGGGTTGACATAATTCTCGCAAGTCTGAATGTGCTTCAACTCTCCCCCTTTTCATCTCTGTGTAAGCTAGGAAGGGGCTTGTCTGAGACATTTTTTTCAAGTTCTTGACCCAGGTTCAGGCTTCTTTCATCTGACTATTGCCTTGGCAGCAGCTCCTGTCCTTCAAGGCCATTTCTTCTGCCCATTGAAGTATAGGAAGCAGCCTCTGAAAGATTTAGAAAATATAATTTATTTATTTATTTAATAATGACCCATAAGCAAGTCAGTTCATCCTGAAGGTCTAATTTGACTTTCAAAATATTTGCTACATTTTTAAGTTTTCCAGTAGAGCAATTCTTTTGTATGTGAGTCAGTTACAGTACCTTGCTTTTCAACTCTGCATCATCATCATCATCATCGTTGTTTTTGTTGCTGCTGTTGTTGTTGTTTGGTTATGAAGTATTAAATCTCTATTTCAATCCTCAAAATTTTGTGAAGTTAATTGTTAGAACAATTAACCAATGGAACAACCTGCCTCCAGAAGCGGTGAATGCTCCAACACTGGAAGTTTTTAAGAAGAGACTGGACAGCCATCTGTCTGAAATGGTGTAGGGTTTCCTGCCTGCCTGAGCAGGGGGTTGGACTCGATGACCTCCAAGGTCCCTTCCAACTTTATTATTATTTAATAATAATAATAATAATATACCAGATTACAAAATAATTCCATGGAAAAACTAAAGACTACATTTATTTAGGTAGGCTATTGTAATATAATCTTGCAAGTCTGATTGTTCTTCTCTTTTTTATAATCATGTGAATTAGGGAGGTGTCTGAGATATTTGCACACACTTTCTACATGCCCCAAGCTTAATATATGTTTTTCCTCTCATCTCTTTGGTGATAGCTCTCCCTCTTCACTCTCCACAAATTTCTGATTCAAATTATCCACTAAGGCAGGGGTGTCAAACTTGCAATGTCATGTGACGTGTTGCAACATATCGTGACTTTTTTTTCCATTGCCGGTAATGGGGTGGGCACGGTTTCAGCATGAAGCATCCGGCCCACGGTTTGACACCCCTGCACTAAGGTTTGAATCTGCATAAATTCAGTCATTCTAAAAGTTTCTATACCATGAAAAAGAGTGTTTTAAAGTTTTATTATATTTCAGACCCAGGGTAGAGTCAGCCAGAATTGATGGTTGGTCAGCTATCGTGACAATAGGCTACTCCTATCTCAAGGAAAGTGAAATCTTTTGTTTTCTCTTTCTTTTCAATTTCAGCTGCATGGTAAATTTAATGTGAAATATTGATGTCCAGTATTATAGGCATAATAAGTTTTCTGTATATCAATTAGGCAATAAAATAATAAAAAGATGAAGAAATTACTACTTAGCTTGGGAGCAATCTTAGTTGTAAATTCAGTACAACGGCATGTCAAGTGGAAAACTAAGTCAAAGCAATTGTTTTCATTGTTATCATGTTGCAGTTTTTCTCAATTAGCTGACTGACTGATTCTTTTCTCTTTCAAACATTTTAAAAATAGGAAGTCCTTTCTGTTAGTCTGAATATCCTTTACCAATCTCGATTACTGAGAGCTTTTCTCTTTCTAACACTACCTCTATAATTCTGGGTACTTGTATGTAATTTTCCTTGGTGTCTGATCCCTCATTTTATCTCTTATATGTGTTCCTTGCTTTCTGACCTTCATGAAGTTTTTTATGCAGTTTCTCTTGTTTTCGTTTGAAATTGTTTGCTATTATGCTTTTAAGTGATTCCTTGCTTAGGATCTGCCACCATTTTAAAACTCTATTTTTCATTAGCTTTTCCTGCTAATTTATTATTGTTCTGAATTCATGAAAATCTATTATCTTAATGTCCAAGAAATGCATCTGATGGCACTTAGTTTTGATTTCTCTTACAATGAAGAATTCCAGTGATTACACGGTCATTTTCACCTTATTATTATAGCTATTCTGATTATCTTGACCAAGCTGAGTTAAAATGGCATCCACCGATCCTTGACACAGTAGAAAACAATCCTAGCATGAAATCTGATATTCCCCATTGCTTGATATCTTATATCTGTTCAAAGTCATTGCCAAATGATGGTGTTCATATTTCTATGCACTTATGACAGGCAAAGTGATTAATTTTTTTGGCTTTGCTGATGTCACTCTTCAACCTCAACTATATGGGTAACACCCCCATGCCCCAAATTATGGCACAACAGCAATAATGTTGCTTCTTTATCTTCCCGCTTAAATCTTTTATCATAATACAAGTTGAATAAAATTGGGGATGTCCCCAAAAAACTAGAACTATTTGTAGAATTTATAACCTGACAGAACTCTTAAGAACTCTGGATTTTTGTAATTACAAAATTACAAAAGACAAAGGAACAATAACATATAACTCAACTTTTAATTCAGCAATGGTTCAGTCATCATTTTGCCCTAATTCCTGGGAGAATAGCCAGGTTTTTGACACTTTCCTGAACATCCTCAGGGTAGGAGCTATCCAGATTTCTGTAGAGATATCCTTCTAGTAGAGAGGTGCTGCAACAGAGAAGGAAGGTTGCTTGGATCCTGAAGATGACACTGCTCAATTGATGGGACCCAAAGCATATCCATTCTGTCCGATTTCAGTAGAAGGGCAGAAATAATCATCTACCTATCAGAGCTTTGGTGTCCTTGGAAATATATTCCTATAGTTTCTTGGTTAGCCAGCCAAAAGGAGTCTGACATCATGTGATTGTCCACAGGAACACATGTACACAGTATGTAATACAGGTAGTCATTGCTTAACAACTCAATAGTAATTGGGATTGGAAATTCCATTGCTAAGAAATACTGTCATAAAGCATGACATCGTGTGATTGTGCCACTTAGCAAGCCATTCCAGCAGTCCCCAGTTGCCATCATTAAAAGAGGACCACATGGGTCATTTAAGCAATGACCTCATGTGATTGTGACTTCTGACTTCCTGCTGGCTTTCCCATTGACTTTGCTTGTGGGAAGCCAGCAAGGAAGTTCACAAATCACATTCAAGTGATTGCAGGATGCTATGATGGTCAGAAACCTTGGCCAGTTGTCAAGTGTCAAAATTGGGATCACATGACTGTGAGGATGCTATGATGACTGGAACTTCAAGGACCAGTTGTAAGAACCATATGTTCAATGCTGTTCAATTCAAATGGCCATTGAACAAATAGTCAATAAATGAGGACTACCTGTAATGGCATTTCACTGGTGAAACTGTATCCATATGCCAGCAAGTCCAAATAGAAATGCAGTGTGTGTCCTATTGCATTTGTCCTTTAATTGCTATTCTCCTGCCATAAAAATAATCCCACAAGATTTCTATGACTCCTATTAAATTGTATTCCTGTAGTAGGAATTCAAACACTGTATACAATGATATATTTTTTAATTTTTTTGGATAAACTTAGTATTGTACATGTATGTATGTGCACAGATAATCAAAACAATGATTTTGTTTTGTAGTGGCAAAATACATAATTTTCCCCCATGAAAAACAGTTGATATGACCACAGTTTCTAAATTAATGAAGAACACCACTTCATACGTGTCTATGGAGATTCCAGGTCATAGTTATCCCAAAGATGCTTTTTCATGAGGCAACTGGACTTTCTTGTTTCAGTTAATCCATGCCTATCAATGGATGCCAGAGACTGAATCTGAATCTGAATCTGAAGCCTGCTGCAGATAATCATGTATTCTACCACTAAAATGTGAGTTCACATGGGACTTTAATTTTATCCAACTCCATAGTTTTGACAAGAGCGCCAGCATGAGAACCACTGCATAACATCAAAGTGGTACGATTCAGAGGTAGAAATGGAGGATCAGTAAAGAGTAGGAAGGGGTATGGACTTTCTGTGGACCTTTATTGTAACATCTTGAGAAAAACTATTGAACCTTAGGAAAGATTTAGAAGCTCTTTTTATAAGGAAGAGGACTAAGAAGATAGGTTTGATAAACTGGAAGCCAACTTTTTTAATCTCTAAGAGAAATGGGAAGTTAAAAAATATGAAATATAAACAAACAAACAAACTTAAGTAAAAAAAGTAGATAGTTGCTAACATTTTAAAACTGAGGATGGGTAGCAATATTTGATGTTCCCTTTTTTCTCCATATCTCAGAAGTCTTGTTGCACTGGTGGCCAGTTGGTAGCCAATAGGTTCTAAGTTTCAAAAACAATAGGCTCAGACCACAGTAAATACCACACAGATTTTACTGAGCATAAATTAAGAGGCTTAAATCTCTTAAGCATGTCAGAATCCCCTGGAATGATAGCATCTGATATGTAGCACCTTATGAGGCAATATACACATATGGAGCCACTCAGAAAGCAAAGAAGGCTTGTCATACTGGAGGCCATTGGTGGGAGTCAAGACAGCTATGCTGGTTACAGGGATATTTTGCCCATTGGGACTGTATGACCAATGTGCATCCTGTTAAGATGTGCTGGCATTGGCGATGGTAGCAGTTGCAGAAACAGCAGTATTGAGAACAGTGATAGCTTAATGCTTGCATGGCCAGAGACAGACACTGTGGTGTGTTATCTTCAAATTTGGCTTTGAACTTGAAAAACCACTTGACTGCCTCCTTGGAAGGTTGGAGGGGGGAGACTGACTAAATTGGAGGAGAGTAGCAGCATAGGAGAGGTGGTGTTTGCAGACAGTCATGGACTATCACCTTGTCTCTTTCCCCATGGTTAGAGTATAGAAAGGACAGCAACCATTTGGGAGGCAAATAAAATCACTGTGCAGATGCTACTTGGTGTAAGGATTGCTGATGACTGCAAGTGGGGAAATTGTGGTGATTGTAATTGGAAGTTACCACTAGTCAGCCTGGTGAGAAGGCTTGGTTTGGTGGGGGAGCATTGATTGTGGATTGTAGAGGAGGGGTGGGTCTCAGAATTCCCAGAGGTGCTAAGAGGGGACTCTGGTCTTCTGGAATGTGTGTGAACTGGCATGTATTACCAAGATCTGGCTGGATCCAGAGGACTGGTCTCCTTTTTGAAAATATGCCCAGTCAGGTTTTGGGTATGGTATCAGCCAAGATTCCTTGGCAGGGGTAGGAGGTGTGGTGGTTGTAAACCAAGAGTCTCCTACAGTGTACAGAGCTACTGCTCTACAAGTTTCTGGATGTGAGTCCCTGTTCCTCAAGATTTATTCTAGAAATCAGTTGGGATTGTTGCTTCTGTACTAGTCTCACCTGCTGCATAGCAACCATCATGCTTGAGTTCCTCAACTTGGTATTGGAATTGGAAATTCCAAACTTGGAATTCCCAAGCTTATGATCCTGAAGCATTTCAATCTGCCTGACCTGGGGGTGGAGTCTAAGGTAGCTCAGGAGTTCATGATTATCATGACATCCATGGGCCTATCCAAAGGACCTAACATAGGGCAATTATTACAACCCTGATCTGGTTTTCTTGTAAAACCAGTGGCAACATGATCTCAAATTGGGAGAGTTCTTGGTGTCTCCCCTGTGATATCAGATCATGTTCTGATGACTATGAGATTTTCTGGCACTACGTCTTGCTTTGATTGTTTCCTTGATAGCATTTTTTTCTCTTCATCCCCCAAGGCCAACCTTACATACCATTACAGTCCTTCTAGACTTACAATTCCTGCTCAAGAGCAGATGGCAATTGTGGCTGGTTGGATCTTTGCATAGCTTTGTGTTGTATGTCATTTGCATGTCTTGTGGACCATGGCCTGGTCATCTCTAGAATGGATTACTGTAATGTGTTCTACTCTTTAAAAGTATCCAAAAGCTTCAGCTGGTACAGAATGTGACTGCTCAGAGAGAGAGAGATGACACTGGTAGGGCACTTTACACTTATTTTCCATGAGTTGTATTGTTTGACAATTTTCTTCAGAGTCCAATTCAAGGTGCTAAAAGTTTTGACCTTTAAAGCCATACATGGCATGGGACCAAGTAATTTGAGAGAGCATTTCTTCCCAATTGCATTTACCTATCCCACAAGGTCAAGCAAGAGGAGTACGCTGGAGGTCCCATCTCCAAAGGAGCTACATCTGGCACATAATGTGCCTTTTCTGCTCTGACCCCCACCATCTAACATGAACCCCCCCGAAGGTGAAGTTTGCCCCATCTCTGTTACTCTTCCAGGAGGCCCTTAAAATATCTTTTTTTAACCAGACTTGGTAATCCCAGGGAATGTTGCTGTATGAGATTAAGCAATGTTTGTTCTTCCACCTTCTTGAATTTTGTCTGTTTATTTTATGTTTACTTTATCAGTTTATTTTATTTACTTCTGATTGTTTTAGATTGTTATGGAGTTTTTAACTGCTCTTGTGTTCTATTCTGACTGAGAGTTACAAGTTTGTGAGATGGACATCTATATAAATATGCTAAATAAAATATATGAGGTCATGATATATTCCTAATTTATACACTTCACCCATGGGGAGTTATGCTTTGATTCCATCCATGGAATTTTCAGCTCTGCTTATGCCTGTGTTGGCTCTAACTTCATTTCCTTCAATAAAGTCACAAAGAATGGCTCATAACAAATCTGGAAAATTCCCAAACTCATCCCCAGGAGCTCATAGAATCACCATACAAGTGAATCCACTCCAGTTTGGGGCGTAATGAAGACCATGTTCTTAGAAACAACATCTGACTGTAGAAGCAATTATTTTATTGGACTAACTTGTTTATATGCTGCTCAAGAGAAATTTCCTCAGATAACTTCTTTCTGACTTTTTCTACATTACTATAAAACAAGCATCTGTTTGGTTCCCTCAAAGACAAGCAGAATAAACCTTCAATAGCATGTACATTTGCTTCTGGAATTTCCCTCAGGCCCATGCTGTTCACAGAAGTTTTAATGGAGTATATTGTACAGTCCAGCCTATCTTGTTGTTAAGTCAACAGGTTTGTGACAAAATATTCTTCCTTTACACATTAGAAAAAGATACTTCTTGTCAAATGGGAAGTCTGATGCACAGCCAAGTAATGAAAATATTCTTCCAGACCAAATACCATAGTATTAGACATGTATGATTGAGTGATCCAGCTAGTAACAATATCAGGAATGAAAACTACAAATAATTCACAGACAAACAGAAGAATAGATTTCAACTAGGGTCACATACTGAGTTCAACTGGAGATTACAATACCCCTCTCTATGTCAGTATTTCTCAACTTGGCAACTTTAAGAGGTGTGGACTTCAACTCCCAGAATTCCCCAGCTAGTATGTTGAATAGGGAATTCTGGGAATTGAAGTCTACATCTCTTAAAATCTCCAAGGTTGAGAAACACTGTTCTATGTTGACCAAAAGTAGTCAAGAGCTAGGATTTCAGCTAATACTGAAGGCCATAAGCACAACAAAGACAGATAATGATAACAGAAACACAATAATGTTTAGGAAGACAGGGACTAAGATATAAAATATTCTGGCCTTAGCAACTAGCAAGAAATTGACAGAAGCTTTCTCTATGAATAGGATGTAATTTTCAAATAATTTTCTTCAGAGAAGGTTTGTTTCTTAGAAGAAAACCTGACCTTTAAGCTTGGACTCTCAGTCATTTGCATTCTCCTGGGCTGCTCTGCTCTGTGCTGAACTTTACATTTCTCCTCTAATCCTGGCTAGAGGATCTAGCCATACAAAGCCCCAACTTAGGAAACTAACTTTAAAAGGTCAGAACTTAAACTCAAGACTTCCTAGAACCATCTGTTCTCTCTAGCCTGAGACTCATCCTACTCTAATGAAGATATACTGTTCATGACCACATTATTTGGCTGAAAATAAGAGATATTATTTTAATTGTTTGTGCATTTAGTCACTCAGCCACCAACAACAAAGGAACAAGTGGTCAAGAAATATACTTCAGACTACCTCTCAACAGAGCCACGAAGGCTTTGGAAAAGATATTCATATGCTGTGATGTGTCTCTACCTATAAAGATCAGAACTGTAGAAGCCATGGCATTCCCTATGACACACTATGGAAACAAAAATTGGACTTTGAAGAAGGATAGAAAAAGTATTGATACTTCTAAATTTTGATGTTTGACAAAACTCTTGCCAAGAAAACAAACAAATAGATCAATGAATAGATCGATCCAGAATTCTCACTTGAGGCACAAGGGAACAGAGTCAACTTATGTGAAGACCTAGCTCCCTGGAGAAGCCTATAATGTTAGGAAAGGTGAAAGGAAAGAGAAGAGGAAGATCAGCAGCAAGGTGGATGTATTCAGCTATTGAAGGGGTGTCAAACTCGCAACATCACGTGACGTGTCACGGCATATCATGACTTTTTTCCATTGCCGGCAATGGGGTGGGCACGGTTTCACCATGACGCATCCAGCCCACGGGCCGGCAGTTTGGCACCCCTGAGCTATAGTGATGATGGAAGATCTGAAGTTGGAAGCAGATTGTCATGAAGAAAAACTATGTGATTACTAAGAGTCAACACCAATTTAATAGCATATAATCACTC
>NW_015386081.1:554162-590960 GCF_001527695.2 Protobothrops mucrosquamatus | reverse complement strand
CGGCATATCATGACTTTTTTCCATTGCCGGCAATGGGGTGGGCACGGTTTCACCATGACGCATCCAGCCCACGGGCCGGCAGTTTGGCACCCCTGAGCTATAGTGATGATGGAAGATCTGAAGTTGGAAGCAGATTGTCATGAAGAAAAACTATGTGATTACTAAGAGTCAACACCAATTTAATAGCATATAATCACTCAACCAATTTTGTCTAAATTCTATGAAATTAGAATTATATAATTGTGTGAAGTTGTCACAAAGATGCTTTTTCATGAGGCAACTGGACTTTATTTTTCTTTGAAGACGTTTCACTTCTCATCCAAGAAGCTTCTTCAGCTCAGACTGGATGGTGGGGAATGGAAAGATTTATACTCCTGCAGACAGCTGTTCATTTGCATTCTTTTAGTGAGTTGTTAAAACTACCTGGAGCTTATCTGTTTTTCCAGGGTCACCTGATTAGTGCAAATGGGTATGGAGCCTTCTTGGAACTATTGAAAGGACTGTGTTGTAGACTGGAGATCTCTCCCCCTCTGTTGAGAGAGGGCTGTTCAATTTTGACATAGGTGGCCTCTTTGACACCTCTTTCAAACCAGCTGTCCTCTCTATCCAAAATGTGGACTCCTGCCTGAAACATGAAATATCTGCTGTCTGCAGGGACAGCAAATAAGCAATTGTAGCTTCCATGTAGCAACCAAGCTCTGCCCATATGCCACACTTAAATTACATAAAGGACAGATCTTACATCATATCATCACAACATATGTTTAACATTTTGATAAAAATGTGTCTTGCTCAGATGCCTCCGCTGCCAGTGTGGACAATTCAACCAATGATTCACACTGAACAGTTTTATTCCAGTGAATTTTTGTTATTTACTCTCATTTGTTTAATCTCACAGTTAATCCCAAATTTTGCAGGTTAGGCAAGATACATTATCCTCCAGAGGGGAACAGTTCTGGGAAAGCTATGCTTACTATGGTTGGTAATGACAACTGTTATTTGAGCTGTTTGGAAAAAATGATCACCAATCTTTTAACTTTAGAAAGCCTCATTTCCCATTACAAAGGAATGGTTTTTTGCTTTTATCACTCAGTAATGGAGACACTTAAATTGGCCTACTAGCCAATTTGAAAAAGGAGGTAGTATTGCACCAGCATGTGACTGTGTGAAGCAGGCAGGTGTTTCAACACAAGCAGAATCAGCCTGAGGTGGAGGAGGGGAAGGGTGCATAGACCCTATAATTGAGCAGCAAAGATGTATGCTGATCGTATTGCTGAGCAAGAAATTATTTTTCTTCTGGCTAATCTGATTATTTTTCATCCACTCCATGCTGCCTTTTTGGATATTCTTTAGGTTTGCAGTTTACAGGTGTGGGGGAATCACCCGTATCAGTTGGGTTTAATTAGGTTATTAGGGCTAAATAGCAGAACACACTGGAATTATTGGGGATTAACATTTGCTCAATTTATTCTCTATTAATGTAGGCTGTTGATCAGTTACAAAGGAGACAGTGGTAACAACCATATCTGACAACATGCTAAGCCTTGCCTTAGACTTAGAGAATCCTGAAGTATCTGCCTAGGACCTGGCAGCTGGAAAGTGCTTCATTGTTTTAGCTTTATGGCACGTGGATGTTGTGCTTACTGGCAAATAAAATCTGGTTGTCCACCACTTCCACTAGTATAATGAGAGATGACCTCATGGAGCAATCTCTTTGGATACTACACTACATTCTATGCTTAGTCCTCCAAACTTCAGGACCTTCAGGCTGGCTCAGGAATTCTGGGAGTTGAAGTCCACAAGTCATAAAAGAGCCAAGGTTGCCTACCGCTGATGGACCTTGCATTTTTTTTTCATCATTAGGCCTTGGCTTCGTTAGGGTACCAGATCCGAGCTGAAAAAATCCAGATGACCACTAGATGGCAGGAAAACATCAAGAGTTTTCCTCATCTTTTTGCCAATGTCTTGCTCAAATCTGGTAGTCCTATTAAAGCTGTAGCCATCTTTCATATCCTTAACTTTGTATATACTGGCATCTGTTTCTGTTTGAAGTTTGAAGTTTGAAGTTTATTGTATTTATATCCCGCCCTTCTCCTAGTGAACTCAGGGCGGCTTACAGCCAGTTAAAAAACAGAACAATTGGTACAAATATACAAAATTTAAAATAAATTAAAAGATATATTTAAATAGGCCTTTTTCTTATTTTAAAAGTTGATTAAAATCCAATTTAAAATATCCCTAGGCCAGTCCTGCCAGCTGAAACAGCCATGTCTTGAGGGCGCGGCGGAAGGAGGGGAGATNGTTACAGTAGTCCAGGCGGGAGGTGACAAGAGCATGGGTAACTGTGCGCAAGGCATCCCGGTCCAGAAAAGGCCGCAACTGGTGTACCAGGCGTACCCGGTAAAACGCCCCCCTGGCCACAGCCGTCAACTGGTCTTCCAGTGTCAGCCGTGGATCCAGGAGGACACCCAGATTGCGTACCCTCTCTGAGGGAGCCAAAATTTCGCCCCCTATAGTCAGCGATGGAGTCAGCTGGCTATACCTGGGAGCCGGCAACCACAGCCACTCAGTCTTGGAAGGGTTGAGCCTGAGTCTGTTTCTCCCCATGACTTCCAAGGGCAACCTCACTCTCAAATATTGCCTTTAAAAGGATAACGTCATATAATCGATCACAATATTGTTTTCTGTAAACACTGCTAAGTATTCAAAATTGGGCTGATGTAGCCAATGGAATACATTGCCTTATTGAGCAATGTGGGATATTAAAAGGATGCCAAAGTATATCCTCATTTTATACAGGCGGTCCTCAACTTACAACAGTTCATTTAGTGACCATTCAAAGTTACAATGACACCAAATAAAGTGACTTGTAACTGTTTTTCACACTTACGACCTTTGCATCGTCCCCATGGTCACATGATCAAAATTTAGATGCTTGGCAATTGGTTCATATTTATGATGGTTGCAGTGTCCTGGGGTCATGTGATCACCTTTTGCGACTGTCCGACAAGCAAAGTCAATGGGGAAGCCGGATTCATTTAACAACGATGTTACTAACTTAACAACTGCAGTGATTCACTTAAGAACTGTGGCAAGAAAGGTTGAAAAATGGGGCAAAATTCCCTTAACAACTGTCTCACTTAGCAACAGAAATTTTGTGTGGTCCTAAATCGAGGACTACCTGTATTTCATAAATGTAGGATTATAACTCCTCTTTCCTCCTCATCAGCAACAACATAACCATTTGCCATTTTGATGGAGATGAAGAAGGTTGTAATCAACATATTTAGAAGGCATCATCTTGGGTGACACTGGTTTATATAGATTTTAGTGCCTCTTAGTGTTTCAATAGGAAGCAAACTATAAGGGCCCTTTTCAAGTTAAGAGTTCTCTCTACCCATTCTCACTCCATCTGCTGTCCCTACTAACAATCCCTAAGCCAGGGGTCTTCAAACCTGGCCTTTTTATGACTTGTGGACTTCAACTCCCAGAATTCCTCAGCCAGTGTGCCTGGCTGAGGAATTCTGGGAGTTGAAGTCCACAAGTCATAAAAGGGCCAAGTTTGAAGACCCCTGCCCTAAGCTGCCTCTAAAACTTTGGTTCTGGCTTTCAAATTTGGTGGTCTCCTGATTTAGGGTACATGGCAAGTTAAATAAAACAATTCATTAAACCCTTTGGTTTTTCTGCCTTTCCTTTTTCTTAACAATCTCTCTAGGCATGACACCATCCTTCTGTCTGAACACTGCTGTGATTGGTAGGCAGTCCTCCAATCAAAATCTGTGCAGAGACAGCTGATCTATGGTGCTGTCTGACAAAGCAGGACAGTGATGAACCATCCTTACTGCCACGGAATAGTAGAAATTGTTGCTAGTTTCCAGCCAGCCTCTCAGCCATTGCAGTTGAGCAAGGTTGGGGAGAGGGGGAGCCCATGATTATTTGCTTCCTCCTATCAGCAAGGCTAAAAGAGTTGATAGGTGCTATATATGTGTATGCATTGACAAGAGGGATCATGCTTTACCACCTGGCTTCTACTGCCTGTCATGTTTTCCAGGCTACGTTTTATCATTGTCCTAAAGGTACACTCAACTCATATCAAGGCTGATTTTGAACAGTCTACAGTATTCTTTCAGAAGAGTGCCAAACCAGCATTTTAAAATAAGGGACAATTCTCTTCTGCCAAACAGGGCACATTTTGAAACAGAACGTCATGGTTTTTTTTTATATAAATACATAATTATTGTATTATTCTCCAATGCATGAAAATGTATTATATTTCAATTTGCTAGTGAGTCTATGTTTTCTATCCTCTTAATATTTTTGGCTTGAATATGTAAAAGAACTCATGACTTATTATGGATGACTACCTTGCTTTTCTACATCTGCCACTTTTGTAAATTTAGAATAGAATAGAATAGAATAGAACAGAACTGGAAGGGATCTTGGAGGCCTTCTAGTCCAGCCCCCTGCTCAAGCAGGAGAACCTATACCATCTCAGAAAAGTGACTGCCTGGACTCTTTTTAAAAATCTCCAGTGATGGAGCGCCCACAATTTCTGGGGGCAAGCTATTCCACTGGTTAATTGTCCTCACTGTTAGGAAGTTTCTCCTTAATTCCAGGTTGCTTCTCTCTTTGATCAGTTTCCAACCATTGTTTCTTGTCCTGCCCTCTGGTGCTTTGGTGAACAACATGACCCCTTCTTCCTTGTGGCAGCCCCTCAAATAGTGGAATACTGCTATCATGTGTCCCCTATTTCTTCTTTTCTTTAGACTAGCCAAACCCAAGTCCTGCAACCATTCTTTGTATGTTTTAGTCTTGATCATCTTAGTTGCTCTTCTCTGAATTTTTTCCAAACTCTCAACATCTTTTTTGTGATATGGTGATCAAAATTGGCTATAGTATTCCAGGTGTGGTCTTACTAGGGTTTTATAGAGTGGTACCTCACGTGATCTTGATTCTATGGCTCTGTTCATACAACCCAGGATTGTATTAGCTTTTTTGGCTGCTGCTGCACTCTCCTGGCTCATGGCTAAGTGATCATCCACTAGGACTCCAAGGTTCCTCTCACAGTTACTGTTTTTAAGCCAGATCTTGCCCAGTCTATACTTGTACCTTTGATTTTTCCTGCTTAAATGTAAAATTTTGCTTTTTTCCATATTGAAACTCATTTTGTTGGATAGGGCCCATTGTTCAAGCTTGTCAAGATCTTTTTGGATCCTGAGTTTGTCTTCTGGGCTGTTGGCTACTCCTGCCAGTTTGGTGTCATCTGCAAATTTGATGAATTCCCCTTCAATTCCCTCATCTAAGTCATTGATGAAGATATTGAAGAGTACTGGGCCTAAGACGGAATCTTGTGGTACCCCATAGCTTACTTCTCTCCATGTGGATGTAGTGTTGTTGAGGGCTACTCACTGAGTACGGTTTGCCAGCCAGCTACAGATCCATCTGGTAGTGATGTTGTCTATTCCACCTTTTTCTAGCTTACCAAGGAGTAGGTTGTGGTCTACTTTATCAAATGCCTTACTGAAGTCTAAGTATACTATATCCACAGTATTTCCCTGGTCTATTAGTTTAGTCACTTTGTAGAAGAATAAAATGGTTTGGCATAATCTGTTTTTAACAAACCCGTGCTAGCTACTGGTTATAACTTTGTTTGCTTCTAGTTGTTTGAAGATCTGTTTTTTTATTATCTTTTCTAGGATCTTCCCAGGTATTGATGTTAGATTGATTGGTCTATAGTTTCCTGGGTCTGTTTTTTCCTCCTTTCTTGAAGATGGGAACCACATCAGCCCTTTTCTAATCCTCAGATACTTCCCCGGTGCTCCAGGATTTTTGAAAGATGTGATGCAATGTTTCTGAGATAATATCTGCCAGCTCCTTCAGAACTCTGGGATGTAATCTGTCAGGCCCCAGTGATTTATGTTTGTCAAGACAGATAGGTGTTCTCTTACCATTTTCTTGCTTATTTTAATTTTTGTTTCTAATTTGTCTTTTGCAATGGTTTTTTTTTGGTAAATTGGGCTATAGTTTCTTTTTGTGTGAAGACTGATGCAAAGTATGAGTTAAGCAGCTCATAAAAGATGTTCTGAATATGATCCAAAAACATGAGCAGAGAAATGAGAACAATCTATTTTATCTAATGCATACAAGGTATTTCTGAATCAAGGGAAAGGCTGTGAAAGGTCCGAGTGTGTTTTAATAATCTATGTTACAAACAGACCATAATCTCCACAATTAAGCTTCTGGCAGTTGACAGGATTTTGAGATGTTGGCAGGCTGCCTTTTAAATAAAGGTCAAAACAGAGAGCATTGAATTAATCAATAAATATCAGTTGAAGGGGTCATCATTTCCCCAGAATTTGGAAAATGGAATATTTTTTATTTTGTCTAAATAGACTGAAAACAAAAATAGTAATTTTGAATGTGCTTTTCCTCTTTTGAAACTGTACCTATTCATGTAGAAATAAATAAAGCAAGAAAATTGTACTTATATATCTAAGGCCTATGTATTTGGATTCTTTTTGTTATGTTATGTTTCTTGTAGACATGTAGACTACTTTGGGATAATCTGCATAGGTATAATAGTTTCTAGAAATATTAACTAATGTTTTTGCTGCAAAAAATCAACGAAGAATTTTATGGCAGCTGAAAGACCAACCAAGTTATTACTACATAAGCTTTCATGAATTTCAGTCTCCTTCATCATTATTGTAACTTGCAGGAAGTAGCCCAAAGGGTATCAGAAAGTCATTACCTCATTTCTTCCTAGCTTCTAGCAATCACTGTAGGAATGTATGACATCCAATTAATACTTTAAAGATTTAAATGCCATAACAGTTGGTAGCACCTACCAACCCTTAGCTGATTTTAAACAAGTTTAAAAAAATGTCATAAACCACTAGGAAATCCTAGGGATATAGTCTAGATTGGGAAATCGAAAAAAAACATGATGGAAGAAGATGGTGGTCAAATTTCTCCATACTGCTGCCAAGAAAACTTCATGGGCCCTAGGAATTGAAGCTGATTTGGCAGAATCTTTGAATCTTTTAGAGTTTCAACAACTTTATAAGAAGATGAAGGCCTGAAATAGAACTCACTCTATACTATGGATTTGTGTGCACATCCATAGTGGTTGTGGTGGAGAAGGATTATGGGATTATTTCTTTGAAGCAAAGAAGAAATCCATTCAAATTCCCTGTAAGAAAAACAGCAACTTTTTACATTCTCACATATAAGCCTTTACCCTCTTATCTGGACCAAAAATTAAATTCTCTGCTAAGAACCCATGTAAGTCCTTGAGAAATAAAGTTCTTCGTGGTAAGAAGTCACAGAATTCAATAGTCAGAAATGTGGGTATGAAAAAAAATGGATGGAGGATTACATTGTCCCATTACCAGAGGAAGGGATGTGTGGTTTACGCATGGACAACAAATGGCAATTCTTTTTGTCTTTTGAATTGTTCAAATCCTTCTTTGGATTTGAACAAAACTATCCTAAGCCTTTTCCATGTTGGATTTTGAACAAATGAAGAGAGTAAGAGAGTGTAAATCTTAGTTATAATCTTCAGATTATATATAAAAAAACTTCTTTATTTGGAATACAAGTATTTGCTTTGTGTGTGTGTGTGTTTTAGCTCTAGGATTCTGGATGTACGATATATTAAAATATAACTTCTAACATCTATTATCTCAAGAGACTAGTTGGCACTTTTCCTTTCCCCCCCCTGTCATTGTGTCAATTGACATTCAAGTTGTTTTGTATGCTGCCATTGGGACTGTCTAATAAGGGGGGAAATAGTTTCCTACCATTTATATGTCATCGTTTTTATTATCACTAATTCCAAATGCCATTTAATTAAAAAAACAGAGACCTGCTAAATTACTAAGTGGGAAAAATGGAAATGAGGAGAGATGTTTATAGTAACACACACACACACACACACACACACACACACACACACACACACACACACACATCCTTCCTGATGTTCAAAATTTCAGCAATGTATTTTTCTTTATTACATAGGAGGTTATAAAGCTGAATGTTATCTGAATATAATTTCCAGTGACAGCATAGCTTATTACGTTATACAGTTTTATAATAGATGAAATATTTTCATATCCAAAGCATTTAAAATGCAACTTGCATGTAAAAAAATATATCTACCTACCTATTCAATAATAAACATGAATGAACACATTCTGTTTCTCTCTGTGTGTACATGTGGTATGTATATTCTAAGTAGCAGAATGGATTAGAAATTAAACTCAAAATGAGATTTTAAAAAGGCACTGCAGTGCTGTAATCAAACATCCATTCCAACAGTTGAAACATGTTATTACATCTTTCAGCTGATTTATAGTACCCAAAGAGGTTTCATAATCAGCTTCCACATTAAAACAAGGAAAACAGAGGCACATTTCAATAACAATGGTTGTTGTGTGGAGAGAACAACGGTCATATCCAGGAGTGTTATGTATGTCAGGCAACACAAAGAGGTTTATAGAGTGCCAGTTATTGTTCAATGACAACAGCTAGTTTCACAATCAAATATGATCACAATAGGACCCACCAGGACCCACCAGGTTTGCTTTTGGGGTGGGTGCAGGAGAGATGGGAGGAAAATAGGAAACCAACTAGTGGAGCTTAGATACATCTGTATTCTTGTTTTTAGCACAACAGTCCACTTATCCAGGAAGATCCTAGTTGAAAAATGGCAGGAGAAATTAAACCATACTAGCTCATTGATATTTGCTGTTAAAAGAATAAGGATCTAATTTGGAGCTCATAAAAGCACGGATTGTGGCAAAGAGATGGGCAGCAGTGGGATTTATTATAACAGAAGCTGGCTTCACTCTGTGGTATTTTCAAACATATAGTTTATTTCCCCCCCCCCCCCAGTGTCTGTCACAAATCCTAAAATACCATTACCGAGTTAGCAGATGGTTCCCAAGTATTCATACCTGATAAAGCCTCCTGGGTGATCAAGCACTGAAAAATCAATATATATTTTTTTCAACTTTCAATGGCCAGCTATTCAGTTTCATTACATCTTGCTATTCCTCCATGGCTACTGTGATATGGACACTTACTTCACCATTGCATTAAACTCTAATCTCTAGACCCGCTGATACAGGCAGTTAATGAATAGCTATTGTACCACCACTGCATGTTTCGCAATTCCTCTGATCTCAGTAGGATGTTTCAAATGCTGTGATCTTGTGTTCAGTAACACCCCACTCCCTGTTTCTTTCTTCCCCGTTTATTTCACTTATATCTCTGTACACCTGCTGGTTTCTTTATTATGAAAAACAGAGTCAGTCTGTAATTAATCTTTAAAATAAATAGTCACTATCGGTCAAGTAAATAGCCAGTGAATATAAACTTGATCCTCCCCCCCCCAATTTTCTGAAGACATTAAGGACAGGAGATCCTTTACAGGATTCCTCCCCCTATTTTTCCCATTCTCCAAAATTTGGCAAGAAATGCTAGATCAGATTTAAAACTTTCGCAATGGTACATGAAACTCGTTTCACTAAGAATCAGCAAAGCATAGACATTGTGACATTTTGTAATGTATCATGTTGTAATGTTTAAATAAGTTGAAAAGATACAGGTTCATACATCTGATGTAGCCACAACACTCTGTAGATGGCCTTGGGACAGCTATTCCCTTTGATCTTAAACTATCTTATAAATTAAAACAAAACTAGAAGATTGATATAAAAGCCCTAAATAAAAATAAATCTTTTGATGTCCATTCTTTCAGTGTTTCAAATCCAGGCAAGTTTCTCAGTTTCTACTTGGTCACCAGGGTTTTTAAAACTCACAGTGTAACCTAACTCTATAGATATTTACTAAGGCAGCCAGCAGATCCCATCCTAGAACACCAATAGTTTATACATCATAAATAGTTCAAAAGTATCAGATAAAAATAAGAGCAACAAAAAAATTAAACAATAACACCACATAAAACACTTTATAAATTACAATCATTCCAAAATGATCTTGGATAGACATGTTCAGCCACCTACAGACTAACAATTTCCTGGATAGGTGAATCAATAGACATTGAAGCACCAAAAACACGATTTTTCCATGGTATCCATGAGGTTAACAGGAATGAACGATGAGATGTTAAATTTGTGACACTACCGAACTATTTTGGATGATAGTGGCTTAAACAATGAGCCCAAAACCTAAAACTGGTTTCTGAATTGAAGACAATTGACCCAGGGTACAGTATGGAGGACATGGAAAAATTCAGATGGAAATGCTGGTCAGGTTAGAAATAGAAGAAAAATATAAGGTCAGTCTAAACTTTACAAACAAATTAACAAGATATGGGCAAACATGAAACATTTTTTTAAAATGTGAAAAATAAAAATAAAAATAAAAAGAGCTAAACTGTACAGAACTCCAGCTGAAGAAATGAAAGGGAATAGCTGTAATGTCAGAGAAGAGCAATTCTTTAAGTAAGGGACTCTTTCTTTCTTTCTTTCTTTCTTTCTTTCTTTCTTTCTTTCTTTCTTTCTTTCTTTCTTTCTTTCTTTCTTAGAAGGCAAAAAGCAAGCTGGGACACAAGAGATCATTTGAAAAGTAAAGATATGATAGGAAAATGTGAAACTAAACAAAATATAAAAATCAAGCAAAGTGAAAACTGTAGTTCAATAACAATTTCCGGGAATCTCAAAATTTCTTTGCATGGATAGATTTACAGGGGTGGGAGGGACAAACATGTTTTTAGACATCGTAGCATATTAAGGTACATCTGGAACCCCAGAGACCCTCCAGCATAATACTTGGTAATCTTCTGTAATGGTCCAATCTGAATGGGTGAAGATGAGATCCTCTGAATAGAAAATGGAAACCATAAATATAAATATTATTATCCCAATAAATGTTTCTATACATCTGCATAGAAGATGTGTGAGAGGGTAATTGCAAGCATGGCGTTTGGAAAGGGTTGCTTCTAATTAGTAAGAATCTTTATTAGATCAGAGCCATGGAGGCACAATGGTTAGAATACAGCACTGCAGGCTAACTCATGTTCACTCCAGGAATTTGATTTTCACCCAGCTCAAGATTGACTCAGCTTTCCATCCTTCCGAGGTTGGTAAAATGAGGACCCAGATTGTTGGGGAAAATATGCTGAGTCAGTAAACTGCTTAGAGAGGGTTGTAAAGCACTTTGAAGTGGTATATATGTCTAAGTGCTATTGCTATTATTAGACTAATATAGACTAGACCAGGAGTCTTCAAACTTGGCCCTTTTATGACTTGTGGACTTCAACTCCCAGAATTCTGGGAGTTGAAGTCCACAAGTCATAAAACGGCCAAGTTTGAAGACCCAGGGACTAGACTAATATATTTAAATAAATTCTAAATACTAAATACCCATATTTTTAGTTGGCCAATAGAAACTGTGTAGCTCTTGTGATGATACAAAATTTCATTTATTTCTTTAAAGCGAAAAGAGGAAAATGCCAATGGCTCGAAACACAAAATAGATTTCTCTTCAATTAAAGAATTACAGTTCTCTTCTGATCTGCTGTATGCGCATTATTTTGAACTTGTCCTTTTGTGATATTGTTATTGTGTCTGACAAAATGAATGAATGGATGGATGCTGCTATGTATAATGATTATATTACATCCAGTAAATATTGAGCGTCTAAACTTTTGCAGAACTTTACTTATAGATGCTTGCACACATGAATGAATGAAGTGGATGTTAAATTATTAGAGCTAGGGTGAATTTGCCACCAATGCAGTAATTTCTCTTCTACAACCTGGACATACACATTCTTAGAACATTGGGGAATAGTAATTCACTGTCTGTCAAAACCAGATCAATTTGAAGAAACAGACTAATGTCATTTGGAAGCAATTTTTACTAATATTGAAAGTACAATTATTTGAGTTAGATAAATAAACCTTAACCACATTCATCCCTTTTTATTATCCTTCTTCATTTATGGGATACATTCATTGATGGAGGATGGGGGAGGAGAACCCAGTTGTGCAATGATTAATTGACCTTAATGAGTTTAAGATGCTCATTTTCACATGGCTAGAAATTGTTACAATCTGTCAAAAATGAGAAAGGTTCCTATTATCAGCATAACAGGGTAAACAGCCCAGGCTGGCTGTATTTTGTTAAAAAGTTCATTGCAGGGAAACGAGGAAAGCTTGAGAAGCTAAACAAATCTAGGCAATAATGGAAATGTAGCATGAAATTACTTCTGTAAACAACAGCCATTCATTATTTGAACATTTTTCATGAGAGACTTGTAGGCAGCTGAGTGTTGATATAACAGGGTGTTGGATAGGGAGACTCAACAGAGAGAACATCCTGTGTGTTTTAAAGATCTCCTAATAAAGGTCCAAGCATAAACACAGACACCTTTAAAAAAAACCCTGTAATATTGATTGATTCCCCTGAATATTAACAATTGGCACTATTTTTTTCATTAACTTCAGGGTGATACAGAAAGAAATATATGGTTGATTTAAGAAACAAAAGAAAAGACCACTACTTAATGTTGATTTGGTGCAACGAATAACCTTGGAGAGTAATGTAAATACCACGCTGCAATAATGTGACAGCACACTAATCATATTTACAAACTATATTAAATCTGTCCATTGTGGTTGCCTGACTGTGGATTGGCTTGAATGTAATTGTCAGTGTACCCTCTGTTGGCTTATGGGAGAATTTAACTGCAGTGATATAAGGTGAGTGCGAGGCTTATTATTACTTTATTATTACCCGGTTTATGTTTATTAAAACAATTTGTCATGCAGAACAGGAATGAGGGAATGGGAACATTAAATCGCGCCGTACTCAACCTGAAGAAATGAGTTACAATAAAATTAATGGCAGGCAGGCCACCACTGACACTTGTAGCCGTGTGAAGCAGCTACCCACTGGCTCATTTCATTTGCTGATCATTTCTTGTTAGGGTCACGCCATTAAACTTACATATTGAGAACTACTGAGAATCTGAGGCAATGAAGCTAAAGTTTATGAAGCAAAAGTGAGATTTTTTCTCCCTCCTGCTGCTAATGCGTTCCTTTCAATTATGACCAAAATCAGGAATGCAGATTGAAAGTTTCAATCACACTGAGTTATTAGAGATGGATATAGGAAGGAAATGTCCTTCAATTTTACAGAGGCTTACAGAGCTGAAGGAAAAGCTGAGTTTGGGTTAAAGTAAAACTGCAATCTGGAAGCTTTGTGACAAGGGAACAGCGAGAACATTGGTCATGAAAGGTCTCATAACAAGTTTAATCAAAACCGCTGGATTTTATTTCCAAGAGTCCATCCGTGATGCCTCCAAATTCCTTTCCCCTTCAATTTTCAGTATTTTAAAAGCCATTTTAAACTTGTTCATGTTTTTGCTGGAGATGGTGAAATACAGCTATCTTTCTCCAACACAACTCTCATCTTGTCCTTAAACTGTTTGAGGAATTCAAAATGTTAGGCTCTATGTATATTAGTCATCCTGGGGGGGGGGAATGGCCCCCTTGATGAAGCATAACTGTCTGTAAAATAATAACAATATCTTAGTTTCTCATTATGCAATCATGTTAAAGAGCCTTTGGGGGGGATTCTTAAATAGTAGAGAGAGAAGAAAATATGTTGAAGATTAAGTCTAAGCTTTAGCAATTACTATTTGCAAATCATATCTTGAAAGAAATCCCACAGAACTTCCTTTTTAAAAGGTTTAGCTACTAGTCGGACTTCTCAGAAGTTTTGTGTCAGTGAAAGTTTATGCCAGGGGTCTTCAAACATGGCCCTTTTATGACTTGTGGACTTCAACTCCCAGAATTCCTCACCCAGGCATGCTGGCTGAGGAATTCTGGGAATTGAAGTCCACAAGTCATAAAAGGGCCAAGTTTGAAGACTCCTGGTTTATGCTATTGATAAAGGGGTAGGGAGAAATCCATCTATAAAACCTCTCACTCATAGGCATGCATTATGGGACAGAAGGGAGCCAGTGATAAAACATGTGATGATGTTATAGTGTCACAATACAAACCTCATATCTTAAGTATCTGAGTCATTAACATTAACATCAGGAATGAAACACCAATAAGGAATGAGGTCTGGAAATGTGAGGGTTTGAGTCATGACATCACTACATATGTGCCATTCTCCCTTGTCAAGGAGTCTATTAGCAGAGCCAATGTCCTCCCATAAGCTTTCTCTCTGAGACATTCAAAACAAAATTAGCTTCTTGCTGAAATAATTATGATTCCCATCACCTCCCAATTTGGAATGGTAGCTTAAAAGTGTTAAACCAGTTTCTCAATCTGGAGAACTTTTAAGATGTGTGAAGTTCATTTTCCAGAATTCCCCATATATGCTGAGAAATTCTGGGAGTCAGAGTCCACCCATCTTAAAGTTAAACTGAGTTTATAATAGACTAAGGATAGGGAGTCACTTTTTTGTGTTGAGTATTACTACATGATATATCCCCATGATCCTTCTGGCCAGGATGCTCAGGAATAAGTTTGTATTACAAGCCCCACCTGTAAGATAGTGATGAGAGTTTTCTAAGGTCAACCCACCGACCTTAAAATTTTAAGTGCTCTTAATTTCAAAAGTCATTATCTTGGCTACTATACTATTATTAAACTAGTCTTTTTTTTAAACATAAAAAATTTGGCTGCATTTTTAATGTTAGGGATTGCTTCTCTTCTCTTTGGAGAAATGTCTGATTTGAATCAATTGCATTCTGATTCATGTCTTAGTCCAGAAAGAAAGCTGGGTTAGTTTCTTTAAATATGAAGACCAAATGAAATGGCCTTCTGCAGTGGCATCAGCACTAAAATGATGCCAAAATAAGGACATGCATAATGTGACATCACCACACAAAAGCCGCCGTTATGTATTTGTATCCTGATACTTGATGCAAATATATAAACTGCACCATATCATTACACATAAGCAAACATTTGCCTCCCTAGTCTCTCTCTACCCCCCCTCCAGGTCGAGGACAACTCGGCGTGACCAACATGGCACCACCAACTCATCACGGCCAACTTGCCATGGCCCATTTGCCATGGCCAACATGCTGTGGCCAACTCACTGCAACTTGCCCCATAACAAGAGTTACACTAATATCGAAGACATGGTGGAACAGAATCTTTAAAGATATGATGCAAAAGGAGGAACAAAATGAAACGTGAATGACAAAAATTCAAATATTTTTTAAAAAATTATTTTAACTACTTGAATTGAATTGTTGAATTGTCCCTCAGTGAGTTGTCCCAGGGTGAGTTAGCTGTGGTGAGTTAGCAGCGGCAAATTGGTCGTGCCAAGTTGTCCCATTCTGCCCCCTCTGCCCCCCCTCTCCCCATAGTATCCCTCAGTTTTAAGTAGCTCTAATTAAGAACAGGTTGAAGTGTTGGAGCTCACATATGAAATCCCATCATGCCTCTTTGGTCATCTCCCTTGAAAGAAAAAAGCCTCTTCGAAGAAGAATTAATGAAGAAAATTTTAGAATGTGCAGAAATAGATAGATTGACTTTAAAGATAAAAAAGAAAGAAGATTTAGTGTATTTTAAAACATGGGATAATTTCTATCGATGGCTAGAAAAACGAGTTAGAGAGAAAGGAATGTGATATGTAACTTTGAATATATATTAGCAAGAAGAAGATTATCGAGTGATTAATTAACATATTGTTTATGATAATTAACTATTGTCTATTATTTTTTTTAAACACATGAACCCGACAGTATGCTGTTTGCTAAATATTGAGAATGTTCTTTGAAAAAATCCTAACCCCAACCCCAACCCTAATCCTAACCCTAAACCAAATCCCAACCCCAATCCCAACCCCACCTCATTCTTAATCCTATAAAAACTAATAAAATTTATATGAAAGAAAGAAAGAAAGAAAGAAAGAAAGAAAGAAAGAAAGAAAGAAAGAAAGAAAGAAAGAAAGAAAGAAAAAGCCTCTTGCCACCCTTAAACCTGAACTGTATTTGCCATATACTGACCCATCTCCAATGTAAAAGCTGTGGTTACCTGGGCAAATTTTCATTTGCTGCCTTTAATTTTGTCCCTGGCATACTTTGGCAAATGAAGATAGGAGGAGGCAGTTCCAGAGCTTTCTGGCCCTGTTCACTGTAACTACTGATGTCATTTACAAGGATAAACCCTTAAAGCCATGCCACAATAGAGAAAGAACGAACACGGGAGTAATTCCCTTTAGACAGCCAAGATTGGTGTTCAAGTTATTGAAAATCCGTGTAACTCATTTTCTCTTTTGTCATACCTTAAAGAAATCCATGAAGTTTGGCTGAGTGCAAACAATAAGCTTTTATTGTTGCTACCTTTCTTCATAAATGCGTAGCCTGTGGGGACCATCAAAAGAACTTGGGTACAACAAATTAAAAGTCTCTAAAACTTTCGGTGAGTCTCCTCGGACATTTTGTAGACCTGCAAATATCAAGGAGTAATCAATATAATGCTGCCTTAATACTCTGAAGCAGGCTGGCAGTTCCCAAGAAAGGGAACGTGGGCAGAGTAACTTCCATCTGCATTGTGACTCTTGTCAGAGTCAGAAAGAATTAGCACCAGTTAGCTAGCAATGTGCCAGAAAGCCACAACTGCTGACTGAGAGGGCAACAGATACCATCTGAGGATTGGACCCATCTTTAAAGGAAAGCTGGCAAACACAGCCTCTATCTAGCTTTATTTCCTGATGTTTTTCATCTTTTGTGACAAGCTTTCATTCATAACTTACTAACTGTAGTGTCTTCTATTAATTTCTGGGGATGTATATATTAACGTCAGCCTTGTCTTTTTATTCATTATTTGTTCATTCATTATATACTGAATACAGGTAGTCCTCGGCCATAACTGGGACTAGAATTTTCATTGCTAAGTCAAGGCAATTGTTAAGTGAGTTGCAACAAAAGATTTTGTGATCTTTTCTGCAATTGTTGTAAAGCGAATCACTGCAGTTCTTAAGTGAATAAAGGAGAAGAAGATATTTTATTTAATCTAAAAATCTTCTTCTCCTTTGGTTCAATCTGGAGAGCAAGTAGACTCCACATCTATTAAACCCAAAGAAAGATGAACAGAATTCTCTATTGCATGCAAAGACGCTTTAGGCTCAGAGGTGGTGTCGTGATTCAGACTTCCTATTTACCCAACACCTAGCCCAACCCACAACTTTGCAACAAGACAGCATCCTGCAGTCCACAATGAAAATTTCCAAAATAATAATCCAAGAACAATTATGGAAAGAAAGAAGGAAGGAAGGAAGGAAGTCTGAGGCTTCTAAAATAATGTTCCTTGAAAAATAATTTGAGTGATTCAAAACTACTAAATTAAAATTAATAGGAACATTTGGAAGAATGCCTCAACAGCAGCTTTAGCTGTTCAATAATGGTCACTTTTACCATGAGGTGAAGATCTGCTTTTATTTTATTTCTCAGTTCTTCTAATGTACTTTTATCTGATATGTTTCTTTCTGGCAGAATATTAGCCTCATTTCTCACTCTTTATCAATGTGATTACTATATATACCTAATGACTCCCAGTTCTTTAAACAGCTAATCAAATCATGCCTTTTGTTTATAAAGCAAGCCATGCACCTGTTTGAATTTGCAAGCCGATCCTCAACCAAACCTAGAAGAATCTTTTTCTCCAGTTCTTTTTGTATGTCTTTTTTTCTAGGTTTCAAATGAAAAAAGTTCATCGTACTTTATATTGAATGCTACTTGCCACAAAATACAAATGGGGATTGGAACCATATTGAGATGGCCTATTCTCCCCATTTGAAGACACCCTTCTGAAGCCTTAAATGATATATTTGTAGCAATAGGGACACTGTGTTTATATCTGTAAATGTCAAGATGTCACATGTAGAATCACTCCCATCTAGTGCTATTTTGCTGTCTGTTAAGAGGTGAAAGGGTGGCCAGATAGGAGTATTTCATTCACAGTAGGACATTAGGTTTTGGGGATTACATTTTGGGATAATTGGTTGGTTGAATGTATTTACGTAAGCTGAAGCATCTTAAAGAGTTTGCAGTAAAAATGGTGCAAAACAATATTCGGTGTAACATACATTTTAAAGGGTGTGTTTCGGGCGGGGGGGGGGGAACAAGATCTTCCAACGTTCATGTGGCAATTCCATAGGTTTCTAAACATTTCGTAGATGACTAAAGGGGGTATAATGGGCACCTTGCAAATTTTGGCTCGACAGTACTTCAGTGCACGGGTGTCATCATAGGGTTGAAACCTGTAGAACTTGACTCATGTGACATAGAAGACCTCACCTGATGATCAAAGTGACCAACCAGGTTTATAAGGATAAACCCAATGTGACAAGTATCCAGGTCCCAGGTTGTGTAGCAGCACCATACATGTCTTAACTCAAATCTGGAATCTGGATTGGTATCTAATTGGAAGCTTGTTCAGATATAACAGGCACACCTTTCAGAAATATGGTTGACAAAACTTAGGACCAAGCATTAGGATAACCCAACATAAAGCATATTGCAATAAATGCTAGGTTACCATGCAGTTAGATAGTTACTCCAACAAAAACAGCTGGTTCACTTGCTCCAATAAATGTATAACAAGTAACTAGACAGGTCCACCACTCAGAAATTTGATTGACGCAGCTTCTGGATTAAGCATTAGGGTAGCCCAATCAAAAGCACATTGCAAAAAATGTTAGGTTACCACTGCATAAATAACTGTAACTAAAATGCCCCCGTCATACAGTGGCATAGTTGGTGTGTCAACCAAAACTGGCAACAGGCAGTCTAACCACATAGGTCACAAACCTCCAAAGATAATGTCGGCTCTGGGAGCATCTACACACTCTGTGCTTGTGATGCGCAGAGCAACCTTAATAAGAACAAGCAAATTCCCCACTTCCTGAACCCAAAGCCACCTATTCCCAAGGTTTTTGTCTTGCTTAGATTCAGTCTAGTTATTGGGCCTTAATTCATTTCATGACTGGACATGGACACTGTTTGAGGACAGGCATAGCATTTCCTGATTCAGATAATACATAACTGCAACACCTCTGAAGACAAATAATGTCTTGTGGCAACACACAATATATGGTAGCTGCCATAAAGGACAGTCAGGTGAAGTCATAGTCATACAATGCTATTCTTTGAGACTATCACTGCAAGCAGAAATGGAACATGTATAACACAGTCCCTCAAATCACGCAGATGGTCCAGGAGAATACAATGGTTGATGATATCAAAAAGCCTGTGAGAAATGAAGCGGGATCCATAGAATTCCATTCTTTTTTTCCAGAAGGTCATTTATTGAAGGAAACATGGACAATCTGGCTCAGCACTAGATCTGAGCCCATATTGAAAAAGGTTGAGATAATTGGTGCCTTTCAAGAATTTCTACAATTGTATAGATACCATTTTCTCAAGTATCTTGACCCCCCCAAGGAAGTACTTGTGACTGGCAGTAATTAGCAAAATGCTTTGGATTCAAGGAGGGTTCTTTCAAGGGTGGGCAGACAATTCCTTTGTTTAAGGTTGGTGGTCTCATTCTATCATGCAAAGTCATGTTCACCATTCCCTGAATGTATCCTCTCAACCCTGCTTGACTAGCTGAAATGAACCATGATGGGTAGGGATGAAGAATGAATGACTGAATGACTGAATGAGGAAGGCCAGATAGCTACAAATATTTTATCCACATCCTCAGGCCTCATATATTGAATGCAATCTGATACAATTGGACCCGCTGATGTACCAAATACTTCAGGATATATAGCAATGAAAAGTAGCATTCAAGTCATCATGAGTATCAGCAATTTATTTTGAAAGTGCATTGCAATCTCTACAGCAAGTCTTTGCAGAGTCCAGCTATGAGTTTTCTGGATCAGATGACAATAGCTTTCTGCACCCTCCAAAGCTTGCTGAATAGCTACTTAAGGATGCATTGGAGGCTGTGAAATAAGCTATCTGGTGACGCAGTGGTTAGAATGCGGTTTTGCAGGTAAACCCTGCCCACAGCCTGGAGTTTGATCCTGACACAGTTCAAGGTTGACTCAGCCTTCCATCCTTCCAAGGTTGGTAAAATAAGGACCCAGATTGTTGAGGGCAATATGTTGTCATTGTAAATATTGCCTCTTCCCTTTCCTACTTCTACGACCCAACAAGAGCCTCAATAGAGTACATGGCTCTGGCTTCTGGAAATTTGTTCTGAACATTCAAGAAACAATCTGATTTCCCCAAGTCTATAATGCTGTTCTTTGATAGCATGGGCATCCTGTGCTCCAGAATTCATATGAAACCTCTCAAGATCCCTTTTGTAGAATCCTTAGAGTGGATAGGACTTTTACTATTTTAAGGGGGGGGAGGTTTAAACAACAGATGCCTCAAGCTCCTTTCAAATGCCATAAAATGAGCCTAAAACTTTGGCTCTGTTCATCCTTACAATGCCATGAACTTACTAGCCATTGTAGCTTTTGGAAAATTAAAACATTTTTCCTTGATTTTTCCAAATATTCTCTTATAAACATCTTTGTCCTAAAAACAATCTATTGGTCTTCTTCTTCTTGTGCCATATCCTTTATCGGACGTTGGCAATCATGTTGGTGATCCTATTTTGATCAGCAGCTGCATGAATAAGTGCTGCTGAGTTTTGTCCAAACCAGTCCCTTAGATTTTGAAGCCATGATGTTCTTCTTCTGCCTGGACCTCATTTGCCTTCAATCTTACCCTGGAAGATTAAATGGAGTATGTCGTATTTTTCTGGGTGTCGCATCACATATTCTAACTTTCATTTTTTAATTGTTTTGATGATTTCCCTTGGCTTTCCCAGGCGGCTTACCACCTCCTCATTTCTGATCTTGTCAACCGAGCTTATATGTAACAGCTGCCTGTAAATCCACATTTCAAATGCTTCTAGTCTCTTCAGGTGGTCTTCTGTCAGAGACCAACTCTCTACTCCATAAAGCAGGAGCCTGGAACCCCCACAGAGCGCGTCCCTGGGTGGCGGATTGGGGGGGCCCTACCCAGTATGGCTTTTATGCTGTAATGGTGGGTTGGAAGGAATCAAATACCTCCCGTGGACCAACAGGCCTGGTGAGTGGCAGCTGGCTCCCCAGAATTGACTAAAGGCGGAGACCATATTAGTTGGAACGGCTTCAGAAGAACAGCACACGGTGTGGTGGTAGCATGTGCACAGCGGTGTAGAAAGCAAAGGGAAGACTACTACATTATATATTTCCCAGGAAAATCATGTTAATGGCAGCAAAACCTAACAATGGCCCCAAGTACGGGTGCCCCTTAAATGGGGCAGGGGTGCTAAGAATCTCCCAGTCCGCTAGAAGCATGATAAACCCAATCTATTGGTGCAAAGGTGATTTGTTTCTGGTTTTAGGCAGCATTCTGCTGTTTCCCGATCACTTATGAAGCTGGGACTTCTGTGCTTTTTATGGTTCTCTCCCTCTCTCCCTCTCTCTCCTAATTCTTTACACTTTTCTCTTATTCCATTTCACTGAGATTGCTGGATATTGGAGAATCTAAATTATGGAACAACTTTTGTAGAAAAAGATACAAAATATTGGACAGTTTTATTTCTTATCACATGTGATGACTGAGTTGCATGACAAATGTCATACAAAATTAAGTGGTATTCCTGAATGGCTATGGCCAGATTTATATTGTCCCTTTCTGAGAAGCGATATGTCTTTTTGTCTACTCCTGGCCCCACATTACTAAGACAACCCTGGACAGGAAACAAGCAAATAGTCCCTGATTTGACCAGATGGTGGAGTGCTGGGAAAGTCCTAAGCCTTTTAAGCATGAAGTTTGGAAATGTTAGCTGGACTTTGAATGGAATCCAGACTGAAGCTCAAAGCTTTCAACTTTAGCCATTCATCTTCAGACTAATGCTCAGTTTGCAAATGTATGTGTGAGTGTATTGGACTGCATTGGACTGGATTTACACCTGTCATCTTCTTAAACCGGTCTCACTTCCCATCTTCCTTTCCTCCTGCCAGCTTTGGAAAGTCTAATCTGTAGTCCTAAATAATAAATGACTTCAATTTGCATATATTTATATTAATAAATGCAAATAATCATCCTGTTTCCCTCTCCCTGCCTTCTTTCTCTGAGTTGGAAACATTTCATTACACACTTTGGGAACAGAGTGTCCTTGGCACTAGGTTTAAATTGGCAATCACTTTCCAAGGGTTTTGTTTTTTTGTTTTTAAAAAGAAACTGAATTAGGACTTTGCAAAAGTGAAATTCACTTGATGGAGACAGATCTCTGCTCTCCTTAATAAAAAATACATGTTCTTCAATTTACTACTCTTAGGATCACATTTTTAAAAAATGAGGCATAACATATTCCATCCAGTAGAGGACAGTATTTTATAAAAACACACGTCAAATCTTTTCTATTTGATTTCAATCTCAGAACAAAAGAGGTTTAGAGAAAGTCCTCCCTTCCTGCAATGGAATGAACTGTAAACACAGAGGTAATCTTGTAGACAATTTGCACAATCAAATGTTGGAGTGTATTTCTAACACCTATGGATATTTATTAGTATTAGAAAAAAAAAGAAACTGAGGAAGATCTGAGTGTGATAGATAGATAGATAGGTAGGTAGGTAGGTAGGTAGATAGATAGATGATAGATAGATAGATAGATAGATAGATAGATAGATAGATAGATAGATAGATAGATAGATAGATAGATAGATAGATAGATAGATAGATAGAAGCAGACAGGCAGGCAGGCAGGCAGGCAGAAAGACCGACAGAACATCAGATAATTCATTAATGAGTATCCAATTTCAGGTTGTATTTGTTGGTCAGGAAACCCCCCTCCCATTTCTTACTGGAGGTGCATTAAGTATTAAGCAATCCAAATGTTTTTGAGGTTCTCTCACTCAATAGGCATCCACAAAATTCCATTTAGCATGATACAGAGCTCTGCTTTAATACCTTCCCCTTTCTTTCTTCATTTTTGTTAGCTTATTAAACTTAGGGGTTGTTTTTTTTATAGCTCATCTGGTAATAAAGCTGCTGCGGGAGAGTTGTTGTTGCGTTCACCTACACTTTGAGTGCAACATTTGTGCCACGAAACCTGGTGAAACACTTTCCACCGTGCCCTCCAGCTAACTGTTCAATTGAAAAATGACCTTCATAAGCCATTCCCCTGCCTTTTAATAGATATCAAGGACTTGCAACTTTAACCTACAGTTGAAAAAAAAATAGCTTTAGTTTGGTAAACTATCCGAAACTGCATGAGCATTCTGTGGAGGGTAGATATTTATAAGTGCCTTAATAGGAGTACTGATAACTGAATAATTTCCATCACAATTCTGCTCTAGCCCAGGGGTTTCCTAGTGGTTTCCTTCATGTCCTGCATGCTCGTGCATGGCAGTTTGGCCCCAATCTGCTGAACCCAGCTCATGGGCTAAACTCACCAGAATGAGTCAGAGCTGTGTAGAAATAGTGCTGGTTGGATTGCTCCCTTCATCACGGAAAACTAGAAGTTGATCTAGTATCAAATAAATCAGGACTTCAAGCAAAAGGCATATGTTTCTTCATCCCATGAACAAGTCAACAATCAAAGCGAGTGAGCAACTGGACTCAGAGATAACCTACCAATAAAACTGTTGTCCTTAAATCATTTCTTTTTCTTTTTATGGTTGATTTGATCTTTTTTTTAAAAAAAACACCACTTAGTTTTCATATCATCCTCAGTGATTTGTTTGGGTTTAATTTAAGCATGTTAGGTGAGCATGGTTAGCTGTGGTTACTCAGCAAACTCTGATTAAGAAAATTAGGAATCCGATCCAATCATTGTTCTGACTAAAGAAAATCAGAAAGCAACATCTCTGGAGCAGTCAAAATGGACAAAATGATGAATTTGGCATTACAAGCCCTTGCCTTTTATATATGTGTCAGTGTTGCCTGCACAGACATATATAGACAAACATTGTGGAGCTTCCACCACAAAGCCATGTCCATCATCTTGCCCATTTTGATACCTTCCTCCCACATGCCACTCATCAGGGAAAGCCCCAACTATTTTCCGTTGTTTTTTTTTTAAACTTCTAGTCAAAGTTGATTCCTTGTGATGATATCAGTAAATCCATGCAGTCTTCTAGGTAACATTTCTGAAGCATTGTCTTCATAGAGCTGAGAGGGAGTGACTAGCCCAAGATGACCCAACTAGAATGACAGAGTTGGAAGGTAGCTTGGGGGTCTTCTAGTCCAACCTCTTGCTCAAGCAGGAAACCCTATAACACTTCAGACATATTGTTGTCCAATCTCTCCTTAAAAACGTCCAGTGTTCAAGCACCCACAATTTCTGAAGGGAACAACCACAATTTCTGGAAACTAGCCTAGTCATGCCTAAGACAGGACTAGAACTCAGGTTGGTTCCTATTGCAGCTTCTTAACTATTAGACCAAATACAGTAGGCTTTCTTGTAAATATAAAGACTGTAAAATCTGCATCCATTCCATTATCTTCTACAATCCTGCCTCCTATTTCATTTTGATTCTATGAGAGTGAATGCCAAGTACAAAACCCATATCTGACAGCATTAGGCATCTATGATAGCCAAACAGGATTATCATGAACAATACCTTTTACAAAATGGGAGTGGGGGGAACTGCCATAATAATTTCCTATAATGATCTGAACTAATAAATTATTACCGAAACTATGAATTCCCAAATGTCTAGAGCTGCTATCAACAAAATCAAAATAGGACAACTGATAGGATGAGGCTTATAAGAGAGTAGTTTACCCTCTAACAGTAAGAGGAATCTTTTTGGTGACCATGGAGTATGTTTCTTCTAGATTAAAGATTAATCAATAATCAATTTACTCTATTTAGGTGAAATATTCAGTATGTTAAATGTACCATGTTTATTCATAGTGGCATAGAATGTGACTCTGGAATTCAATAACTCTCTCCTGTCAGTTAATTAATCCCTTGTCACTAGTTGCATTCAGAGTCTGGAATTCTTATCTCAGGAGATCCACTATCCCCCATCCCTGTCTGCCTTTCATTACTGTGAAGAACTTTCTTTTCAGAAAAGCCTTTGATGTTTATCAGCTTTATTGAGGACTGCTCAATCTTTATTGCTGTTTGATTGTTTATTCATTTGCACTTTTGTACTCCTCCCACAGACACTCTGGGTGGCATGCAACAATATAAATATATGAAAACAACATTAGCCAACTGAAGTTGTAAGGTCAAAAGAATATTGGAATAAAGTTGTTTTATCTATTTTGCAAAATGCCAAGAGAAAGAGTGCTACATGGATCTTTGAAGGAAATAAGTTCCAAAACATGGAGTCACCACCAAAAGATTTCTCCTTTAGTCCATATACCCCATATTCATGGAAGCGACACTCCCAGCAAGTATTAAATTTTCAAAGTTCTTTATTGTGAGTGACTGGGATATAGTATGTGAGGCGCCATATTGTCAGGACTGAATATGCTTACCCAGTATGAAAATTTCATACTGGATAAGTATATTCAGTCCTGACAAAATGGTGCCTCACATACTATATCCCAGTCACTCACAATAAAGAACTTTGTAAATGACAAGATTTTGAATTATCATTTTGTATCATCTTGCAGTGATGGGGTTAACTTGCCAGCAATGTAGCTGCCACTTTTTGGATTGTCCCCAAAGACTGTCCCATAGCATCACACCATCTTTTTACCAATGCTACAACACCCTGCTTCAGGTAAAATCATAACTGGGACACCAGTATAGACAAAGGCCTACTTGACCATGACTTCTAGCTGTTGTTTAATCAGTAGCTGTGAGTCCCGTAGGACCTCCAGACAAACCAAGTCCTTCACAGGGGACATGGTTTCATCAAGAGTAATTATTGGAAGTGCTGTTGTTGCCCTGCTCAAACTTACACATTATTTCAAACTTTCCATAGCAACCTGGGGTAGCAATGTACGCTGAATATTAACAGCATGATGTCTCACTCCAAATCAGTAGGATGACCTCTCCCAGCAGCTGATAAATTTACAGTTGATAAATAACAGGGTAGAGCATCCCATAGTAACCCAACAAACACTTTGAATATTGTCCTGCCCTTGGTAGGAAATCTCCAAACCAGATAGGAATGGAACCACACATGCACAGTGCTCCTGACTCCCAAACTTTGCAGTTGGTCCAGCAAAATATTATGGTTGATAATATCCAATACTGCTAAAAACTCTGATAGGACCAAGGGAAGTACATTCTTCTCCCTCCAGTATTATTTGGATGAATGTCATAAACCAGAGGAACTAATGCCATTTCCATCACAAGACAGGACATAAAACATGACTGGCAAGAACCCAGATAATTAATAATCCCAGATACACTTTGATGAATCATCACCACTTTCTCAACAACCTTCCCCAGAAGCAGGAGGTATGAGACAAACAAAATTTGTGAAGAATAGTATGATCAATAGGTAGCTTCTTCAAGAGAAGGTATATAATCACCTCCTTTAAGGCAGGTAGTACTACATCCTTCTCTAAAGAAATGTCAGTCTCCTTGATAAACTACTTATCCCTTGCCTGGATCCAGCTGACAGGTGGCAGACTCATCTTATAGTACCCATTATTCATTTCTTAATCCTTAATAAGTTTTTAAAAAATCCTAGTGAATAACACAAGAGCTCACTTCACTTGACCACAGTGGACTCTACCCTACTAGCATCCAGTCCAGAGGGGATGTGAGCAACTTTATGTGCCATGAAACATACACTACTAACAATATAGGGTAGGCTTGAAATTGAGTTTTTAACAATGACCAGTTGGATCCACTTCTCGTTTTTCACCATAGTTGCTTTAAGTGAGTTTTCAATTACTTCATTTCCCTACCTTCTGTTGCTTGTTTCTTATAATGATGGTAGTCTAAATGACTCATCATCTTTCCCAGTGCTTTTTTTGTAAAAAAAAAAAAAAAAAAAGGTGCCGGAACTCACACACATCATACAACCTGCCTTGCCTTCCCTACAAGGTTCCATCCAAAAAAGGTGCCGGAACTCCGTTCTGGGCGTTCTATGAGAAAAAAAGCCCTGATCTTTCCAATATTTTGTGTGTTTAGGAAATTTCCTCTATTCATTTCTTTCCCCCCTTTTTGTTTTCAACCTTGAACTTTTTAAAAAATGTTCTATATATGCATATGCCTAGCACACAAACTATATTTTGTATTCCTGTCCAATTCCACTGCTTTGGATATCATATGCAAACTCAGCCTTGGGATTTAGAAAAGCTGGCTTTGGTTGGCTTCCATGGGACATGTAGTTCATCAGTGGAAATCTGCATCCAATGCACAATTTTCAGAAAGATAAAAATGTTCTTTATGGTCTTTGAAATAGTCTGTTTTAGATTTTTACTGCAACTCATACTTCTAGCGCACAGGTGTCAAACTCGATCGGTTCATGTTACGTATCGTGACATACTGTATTGTGGTGTGTTTTGCCTTTGCGGAGATGGGGTGGGCATGGCCTGTGCATGAGGCATCCGGCCTGTGGGCCGCCAGCTTGACACCCCTGTCCTAGTGCTAAAGGTCGACATGATAAAGCTTTGTGTTCCTATTACTAGTAATTCCACCTCACCATCTACATATTTGATCTGAGAAAGGAGGAGAGTCTTAACTCAATCATGCAGCAGTAATTATTATGCTTGCTAACTAGATAGAAATATACTGGGTTCTGAGAACTTCAGGCAAGGGCCAGCAAGGGGAACCTGAGTCTAAACACCCAATTTGGAATGCTTTCAAACTCCAAATCTCAAAAGGTTTAAAATAGGGGCTATTTTATCCCAGCTCTGCTTTTTTACACACCCCACCGAGTCCAATTAAAAAGGAAGAGCCAGAAAACAAATGATATTTTCTTCTTTTGAGAGGCTTAGAAGAAATAGTTTTGTTGCAATCAGGCCACTCAAAATCTAGAATCCCCTGCCAAGGAAGGACAGCCTAACTGGCAGGAACAATGTTTTTATTTAGACAGGCTTTGGGTGATTAAGCCGTTGAAAGAAGTGTTGAAAATTGGCTGGGTTGGAAAGAAAGGCAAGGGGTGAATTTAATAAATAAATGCACTGGAAGGAATTGGGATGACATTGGCTGTTCCTTCCAGTGGAAGGATCCAGCAGTCAGTGTGCAGTCAACGGCTCCAGGATAATACAGAATATATATTCAATTTCGCAGCTACTATGATTTTTGGCTGAGCAGGGACAGAAATAGCCAGAGATATGATTGAAGCCTGGGAAACAGGCCGCTTGTCAGTCAATCAATCAATCAATCAGAATAGAGCTGGAAGGGACCTTGGAGGTTTTCTAGTCCAGCCCCCTGCTCAAGCAGGAGAACCTATACCATCTCAGACAAGTGACTGTCCAATCTCTTCTTAAAAACTTCTAATGATGGAGCACCCATGATTTCTGAAGGCAAGCTGTTCCACTGGTTAATTTCCTCACTGTTAGGAAGTTTCTCCTTAATTCCAGGTTGCTTCTCTCCTTGATTAGTTTCCATCCATTGTTTCCTATCCTGCCCTCTGGTGCTGTGGAAAATAAGTTGACCCCCTCCTGTCTATGGCAACCTCTCAATACTGGAATACTGCTATCATGTCCCCATTAGACCTTTTTTTCTCTAATCAAACCCAAATCCTGTAACTGTTCTTCATATGTTTTAATCTCCAGGCCTTTAATCATCTTAGTTGCTCTTCTTTGCACTTTTTCCATCTTTTTTTGTAATGTGGTGAGCAAAACTGGATGCAGTATTCCAGGTGTGCCCTTACTAAGGTTTTATAAATGATTTTGATTCTATGCCTTTATTTATACAACCCAGGATTGTATTAGCTTTTTTGGCTGCTGCTGCACACTGCTGGCTTCTCTCTTTCACCCTCACCCTGAAGCAGCTTCTGGAGGTGGCCTGCCCTGCCCTGCAGGCTTTGCTGGCTTTCTCTTCCTCTGCAGAAGGGCGAGAAAGAAAGCTGGGAATCCCAAGATGTCCCACTCTGGGAAGCAACTCAGGTTTCCCTCGGTGGGGGAGGAAGGCTTTGGAAACTGCCTTTTCATTTACATTCATCATTAATATTGTAATCTGTCCTTTTATTTTTCAAAAAAAATTATTTGTATTTACCACGATTAGCCTCCTTGATCGCCAATGGGAAGGCACAGTATGAATTCTGCGCATGAGCCATGGAAATACAGACACTTGCACCCTCACAGCTCATGCTGCTTCCTCACTCGGGGTGCACCACTGCTTTGCAGGCGCGTTCAACTTTGTGGCTTAGCTAAACTCTTCAGCTGTGGCAGGCCGCAGTTCCCGTCAGCTTCAGGAAGCCTTAGGCCAGGCTCCTCACAGCTGAAGCCATCCAGCTTGCCCAGGGTCAGGTTGGCCATTGCCAGAGACGTGGCCCATCCCTGTCCTCCAGCTCCATCACACATGCGGGACAAGCCTCCCGCAACAGCCAACCTGACCCTGGGCGAGCCGGATTGCTTATAGGGAGAGGCTGCGCGTTGCAGGAGGACGACTGCAAAGGGTGCACGCAGATCCCGGCAGCTCCTGGAGGCTCTGAGCGCTGTTTTTGGCACTGCATCTGTGTGCGCATCTGCCTTGCTATTTTGGGCAGCGCTTCGGATCAGCTGCAGCGCAACATGGACAGGATAGCTGAGGTTTGGGGGATGGTCTATTCCCATTCGTAGCATGGCCGCTGATCAATTCCACACCACTTCTTGGGAGGGCAGCATCAGCTGCCAATGCAGTGGCAGGCAAAGTGGAAGGCAATCCCACCCACCAGATAAGCCTGGCAGGGGTGGGGTGGGAAACTGAGCGGCGCCAAAAATGTAAATGAATGTAAATGAAAAGGCAGTTTCCAAAGCCTTCCTCCCCCGCTGAGGGAAACCTGAGTCGCCTGGTGGGGCAGGCCACCGGCCGGGCTGGGCCTTGCGTTGAAAAAAAATAAGACACCATCCAAAAATAAGCCCTAATGGGTGTTTTGGACCAAAAATAAATATAACACCGGGGCTTATTTTCGGGGAAATGTGGTACCTGCCTAGATTGACTGGTCTTCACACTATTTCTGTTCTCCAAAGAACTGAATCTCCTATCACCAATATTCACCTTTTTTTCCTAGGGAAGTCTCGCCTCTTTTTTAGAAACTATTAATGAATGCTCTTTTGTTTGTGTCTTTCTTCTAGGGGGAGGCCTTGAAAGTGATTACTCAGTTCCAGAGAGGCTTCACTGGAGTGGGCTAGAGTAGATAGTAGGAGCTTTGCTCTTGATTGCTGTTTTCTTCTGAAAGTGACATGTTTCCATCACTCTTCCTTTTTAGGTTCATATATAGGGTCATTTTTTTCCGGATATAGTCAATAGGAGTGCTGATTTACTAGTCTAACAGGTACTTAGGAGCCAAGAGTGCAGGAAACAACAATTAATGACTTAATAGACAGCCATCAACACCCTAATTAACAACTCAAAGCTACACACAAGCAGGAACCATATAAATACAATGCGTAGAACAGCCCCATGTGCATATTCTGGAGAGAGAAAAGTTCCCTGATGATGGACTCAGCATAAGCCTGAAAGCTTGGAAGAATAAACCTTTGGTCTCAATAACAAACTCAGATTGGATCCTCAACATTATCCTGGGACATGGATATTTACCTTTATTCATGTACATACAATATACATTCCCAGAGAAAATGGCCACCACTTTTAACAGATTACTATTTGAAGGCAAGGGATGCTGATTTCTCCGTATGCTCTCAGCAAAATAAGCATGACGTTCTTTCATGCTCATCTTTGACATGGTCCCTGATTGTACATCATTACTTTTTGTACAGCCTTAGAGCAGGGATGGGCAACCAAAAGTTCATAGCTCTAACTGTGCCATTATGAACTCCCCTTTTAAGACTAGAAATATGGTATTTCATGAAGACAGAGTTGTGGAGTGGGACAATTTTTTGCAGGCGGAGGGAAGGTGTTAGAATTTTAATTCCCCCCCAATTAATTTCAAAAGGAAGACACTCACTGAGATTCTCTAATCTTCATTGCTGTTTGGAATATCTCTCTTAGATTGTAAAGCAATTGGATCATAAAGTGATGAAGAAGATGAGGATTTGTCAGTCAAATGTCCATAAAAAGGCTGCACAGCAATTTAGAGCACATTATAAATCCTGAACTCAAAAGCTACTCAACTCACAATTGGCCCCAAGAAACTAAATTTCTGTGGGTTCTTCCCTCCCCTCAGGAGCAGCTCTTCCAGATCACAAATGAGTAATCTCCTGATTTTTCCTTCCTCAGAAGAATTTTTCTGTCAGCCTGAAGTAACTCCTGGCTAGCAATTCCATAGCTGTACTGTCTCTGCTGCTCACAGACATGTCTAACTGGTCATAGCACCTCACTGGGAAACCAGATGTTTTTAATATTTTTAATGATTTAATTTTTAATTGTGTCTTCTCAGCTTTACATTATTGATCCTTTTCATTTACATATGCTGGTTTCGACCAATTTTATATCATGGCCTGCCCTCTGAGTGTGTCTCTAAGCCAGAAAAGCAAGATCAAGTGTGGCTATTGGCAACTGAGATGGCCTCAACCATTCTAGAAACTGAGTCTCTTCAATCAATAGTTATGTTTTGGTTTGATTTGGCTTTGGTTTCCTATATGAGAAGAGAAAACTGTTCCTTTGATTTTTCATTAATTCCAACCTCAAAATTAAATAAGTTTCCTTAAATAAGATAACCAACATTTTCTAGTTCCCTTGTATTTTGTATACTTGATGCAATTGGTAATAACATTTAGTCAATTTCAAGTGAGAAGAAATAGGAGAGGTCTTAGAGTAACCCTTAGCAGCAGTGGTGGGATTCAGCCAGTTCGCACCAGTTCAGCAGAACTGGTAGCTAATTTTTTGTTGCCCAGGCCCAGAATGGACTTCTGGAAGTGGCATCCACACAGAGAACCGGTTCTTCACATATTTGAATCCCACCACTGCTTAGCAGCCATT
Organism: Protobothrops mucrosquamatus; assembly: GCF_001527695.2. Taxonomy (NCBI): domain Eukaryota; kingdom Metazoa; phylum Chordata; class Lepidosauria; order Squamata; family Viperidae; genus Protobothrops; species Protobothrops mucrosquamatus. The sequence goes on along the minus strand of NW_015386081.1, from coordinate 558,958 downwards.
GTTATTGGACATATCATATGTTTGGCACCTCTCTTTTACAAGATACAAGCTTATCGGCATCTATTTTTTGTGAATGTTTGGATCAAGGTAGGAACCTTTTCTTAGGATTCCAGGTAGCTGTCTGTGTTTTGTTGATCTCAAAATGACCTTGCTTCTGCTGACTTGTGGACTTGGCTAACTCCTTGGCAGACCTCTCAGAGAATTATAAAACTGCTATAAAGATGCACACCACATCGATTTTCAAGGGCTAAATTAAACATTAAATCAACACCTAACTAAAATACTTTCCATTCTGTTAAGACTCTTTGCCTGCCAAATATAGAGAAAACATAAGCTGTGTAGATTCTGGCTGTGTGGATTAAAACTTCAGTGCTTGGCTGGATGTTTTGTGCTTGTTAAATGGCTCCCAGTGAACAGTCTAGCACTTGTGTGAATTGGTTTTTGAGTGTGAAGGCAGACACTAAGGTGGAAGGCAGGCAGCTGATACAAGACAATTATCACAAAAAGAAGACATCTCGACTCTATCCTAGCACTATCCTAGCACGGCAGTTATCACTGCAGAGGAAATGATGGGCAACTGTGTTTTAAGGTAAATGGCATTCAAGCACTCAGAAGATCTCCCTTCCCCACCTTCTTGTCTTGCTTCAAAAATGGTTAGAAAATCCACCTGCAAGTATGAATCAAAATCCCTTTAGGAACACTCCACAGCTGAAATTGAAGACTTTTTCACACTAGAAATGAAATCTTGAAGCAAGAATTCCAATTTTTCTTCAAGGTACAGAACCTCGTTTTATGAACCAGGAAGGAAAGTCACATAAAAGTAGCACATTGCTATTTTCTGAAATCAGGTAAATGCTTCACATATCATTGTTTATATCCATATGATGCTGGTGTCCATATCAATAGTATTGATTCTTTATCATCTAGTGACCTACTGGTCACAAAGGGGCAGTAGGGTATTCATAACAAGTGAAATATTTATTCTGTGTTCTCTCCTTACCTATCACTCTGTCTATTCTTTATCATTACTAATCTATGGTAATCTCCTTTTGCCTTTCCTTCTAAGCATGTATATACTGAATAGATGCTCTTGGAATCTTCCTAGTGGGATGTAATTACCTAGCTAGGTATTAGGCTTTGCCTATCCTGATAATGTATCCCTGTAAATAAACCTTATTTCGGTTATAACTGCTTTGCAATAATTGCCCAGGTCTGTCCCTGGAACCCTCATATGCAAATTTTTTTTAACTTCCAACATTGATGGGTGCCAGTGATTGAAGTAAAGTGCAAAGAGGATCCATAACAGAGAGAGAAAGCATGTCTTTTGAGGAAATAATAGAAAAGAAAGTGGACCATTTTCAGAACTATATGAAGAAAATGTAAGCCCGTAGAGAAACTAAAAGGACTAGAATTCTTCCTCCAGGCTCTGAAGAAGAAAACGCTTCTGAAGTCTCAAAAAACTGCTTTGTGTTGGATAAGGAGATATCCATAGAAGCAGGATGTAAAAAACTTGGGATGCTGTGAAGAACAGAACAGTTTGTGGAAAGCAATAGCATTTAGCATATATACCCTCCCATAGCACTTTACCACACTCTCTGAGCATTTTACAATGCCAGCATATTGCCCTCAACAACCTGGATCCTCATTTACCGACCTTGGAAGGATGGAAGACTGAGTCAACCTTGATCCCTATCAGGATCAAATGCCAGGTTATGGGCAGAATTTGCCTGCAATATTGTACTTTAACCACTACAGCACTAGGGCTCCTACAGTAGATGGTCTATCTACCCATGAGTGATTCCATAATTGTATATTTAAAAGGATTTAGGTCAGGCCAAAGACTTTTGAAAAACTCTTTCAGACATATATATGAGAATAAAACCATAGTGTTCAAAGTACTTCTTTTCAAAATTAACAAGCAATGGAAGGAAGAAAGAAATGTCAATCTGCAAATTAACTATTTTGGGGAATGAAACCCATGAATGAAATATACAGATAGAGTAGAGTAGAGTAGAGTAGAGTAGAGTAGAGTAGAGTAGAGTAGAGTAGAGTAGAGTAGAGTAGAGTAGAGTAGAGTAGAACAGAACAGAACAGAACAGAACAGAATAGAATAATAACTTTATTGTCACTTTGAATGTACACTAATTGGCATACATTAAAATGAAATTTCATTGCATTCAGCTTTCAAAGGGTCACCACCTCCAATATATACTACATAAATATGACAAAAAGAAATAAATACAGAATTATACATATAACCAATATATTATATGATAGAGAAACAACAGTCTAATTTGGGTTATAGAAGGTTATAGCTAGAAGGATTTAAATTGTTTTAAAAAACCAAACCTAATAAAAGAGGAGATGGAGTTGCACTATATATAAGAAATTACAATATCTCTACAGAAATACAGCAGAACAATGATGAAAACTGTCTTGAATGTATTTGGTTCAATATAAAAAAGAGGGAAAAAAGAATGACATTGCCATAGGTGAACACTACAGGTCACCCAACCAAATAGAGGAAATAGATGAACTTTTTGCTAGTCTGTTAACAAGGTATGTAGAAAGCACATTGCAAAAGTAATGCGGGACTATTCTGACATTAACTGGGAGACAAACTCTGCACCTAGTGGAAGTTCAAACAGATTCCTGACAAATCTAGCAGACAACTTTGTCTCCCAAAAGATAGGTAAAGGAACTAGAGGGTCAGCATTACTGGACTTAATTCTCACTAACAGAGATGAAATGATAGAAGGTGTTGAAGTTAGAGGAGGGGAGTGACCATGCAGTATTGGAATTTAACATTATGCAAGCACAAGCAATAGAACAAAGTCAAACTAAAGTCTTAGATTTCAAGAGAGCTGATTTCAATAAACGTAAAGCTTGACAAGGAGCAGCTTAGTGGCCTAGAGGTGAAGATGCTCATCTCCCACTAGGCAGCGACAGATGTTTCTCTATCAGGGTGCAAAGAGAAAATATCTGCTGCGAACTCCACATAGACGTCAGGAAGGGCTTCTAGCCAGTAAACTCTCAGCTCCATTCAGTTGCCCTGACTCAACCCCGAATTAAGGGATTACAGGGTCATAAAAAGAAGAAAAAGAAAGAGCTTGAGAAAGATTAAATGGATGAGAATCCTCAAGGGGAAAACAAACCAAAAAGCTTGGAAAACTTTGAAAAATGAGATTATAAAAGCCCAGTCCAGCACAATTCCAATGAAGAAAAATAAGGGATCTCAAAACCAACATGGCTGTACAAAGAACTCTCTGATAAACTGAGAGACAAAAAGAACAAATACAAAAAGTGGAAAGAGTGAAACGTAACTAAAGCAGAATATCAGCAAATAGCCCAAATAGCTGCAAAGATAGAATCAGGAAACCCGAAGGCTCAAAATGAACTAAGGCTTGCAACAAAAGTAAAAAAATAACAACAAAAAGGCTTCTTTCAATGTGTAAAAAACAAGAAAAAAGTCAAGGAAATGATTGGTCCATTAATGGATGAAAATGGCAAGAAGGTGACAAATAGCAGGGAGAAAGTAGAACTGTTTAACTCATTTTTTGCATCTCTCTTTACCCCAAAAAAAGGAAAAACAGCCCAATCTATCAAAACAAATACTGTAAAATGCAGATTAGGAATGGAAGTCAAAATAGGCAAGGAAATGGTAAGAGAACACCTATCTATTCTCCTTCTTCTTATGCCATATCTGTTATCGGACATTGGCGATCATGTTGGCGATCCTGTTTTTATCAGCAGCCGCACGAAAAAGTGCTGCTGAGTTTTGACCAAACCAGTCCCTTAGATTTTGAAGCCACGATGTTCTTCTTCTGCCTGGACCTCGTTTGCCTTTAATCTTTCCCTGGAGGATTAAACGGAGTATGCCATATTTTTCTGGGTGTCGCATCACATGTCCAAAATATTATAATTTTCATTTTTTAATTGTTTTGATGATTTCCCTTGGCTTTCCCAGGCGGCTTATCACCTCCTCATTTCTGATCTTGTCAGCCCAGCTTATATGTAACAGCCGCCTGTAAATCCACATTTCAAATGCTTCTAGTCTCTTCAGGTGGCCTTCTGTCAGAGACCAACTCTCTATTCCATAGAGCAGGATAGAAAAAATATAGCATCTGACATCTGATTCCCTCCAACTGCCATTACAGTATAAAAGCCATAATGGGTAGGGGGCCCCAATCCATCACCTGGGGACGCGCTCTGTTGGGGTTCCAGGCTCCTGCTTTATGGAGCAGAGAGTTGGTCTCTGACAGAATGAAATTCAATGGTGAAAAAAGTAAGGTTCTACATTTAGGCAAGAAAAACCAAATGTACAGGTATAGTATAGGAGGTACCTTGCTCAATAGTAGTAACTGTGAGAGGGACAATCATTTGAATATGAGCCAGCAGTGTGCTGCAGCTGCCAAAAAAAGCCAACACAGTGCTAAGGCTGCATTAACAGAGGGATAGAATCAAGGTCACGTGAAGTATTAATACCACTTTACAATGCCTTGGTAAGGCCACACTTGGAATACTGCATCCAGTTTTGGTCACCACAATGTAAAAAAGATGTTGAGACTCTAGAAAGAGTACAGAGAAGAGCAACAAAGATGATTAGGGGACTGGAGTTAAAGCATATAAGGAAAGGCTGCTGGAATTGGGTATGTCTAGTTTAATGAAGAAAAGGACGAGGAGGGACATGATAGCAGTGTTCCAATATCTCAGGGGCTGCCACAAAGAAGAGGGAGTCAAGCTATTTTCCAAGGCGCCTGAAGGCAGGACAAGAAGCAACGGATGGAAACTAATCA
>NW_015386081.1:516729-554062 GCF_001527695.2 Protobothrops mucrosquamatus | reverse complement strand
ATTATTATTATTATTATTATTATTATTATTATTATTATTATTATTATTATTATTATTATTATTATTATTATTATTATTATTATTATTATTATTATTACCACCCTACATTTATACTCCCACACCAAGTATTTTACCAGTACCCCATCCCAATAAACAATCAAAATTCCAACTCTTCTCCATAACGTCTTGTTTTGAGTGCCATATTAACTCCAGGTGCTTTTATTTATCCTTAGTTTTCAGAGTTTTGCCCTCAATCTGTTACTCAATGGCAAAGTCAATGGAGTATCTACAGAATGCATTTTGTTTAGAGGCAGATTAAGTGATATGCCAATTTAAGGAAATGCCTTCCCGTAATTTGGTTGGAAGGAGCAGCAAAAACTCAATGTCTCAGAAGTAGTGTTCCATTGATACAGAAACTATGGCCACCTACCCTAACCATTCTGTTCCTACATGGCAGCTAATTAAATGCCAAGCATGGACCATATTTTTAGTTTCAATATTTATTTCAAGCGGGATAACCTCTTGAAAGAGAGGAATCTGTTCAAATATATCTGAAGAGGAAAAGAGAGGAGAGGAGGAAGAATGGATACATTTAAGAGGATTTGTCATAGTCATTTTGTACTTCAAAGAATTCCTGGGCAGGGTGGAGATGAGGAAAACTTCTTTCATGCTTTCATTAAAGTGTATGTTCCTCTTTAAATAAAGTTTTGGAAAAAAAATAAAACCAAAAGGTTCTGACCTACAATAACATCTCAAAGGAGTGTTCAATCAGCTGTTTCAGATGGACCCACAAAAATAATTTCACAGCAACACTCGGTGTTTTCCAGAAAAGCCAGTTCACACATACTGTTGACAACAATGCCACTATCACGTGCAAGGAAATCTATACGATATCCTGGCTACCTGAACCAGTGCTGCGTGTCAGCAAAACCGGATTTCTCTATTACTTAGACTGTGATTTTCTCTTTTCTGCTGCTGGCATAAATATTTAACAACTTATTTCTGACAGCTATTGGGAAACTGTATCACTTCACTCTTTCAGCACCAGTTCTATTAGCTGAGCAGCTTTCCACCATTATAGTAGGGCTCCCCCCCCACTTTCTATTTCATTAGCATTCATTTTCTTTAGTCATCTGATACTACTCACCGAAAATTCAGGCAACTGGGAATGTGATGCTAAAAGCTGAGGTTTGCTTCAGTGCCTGCCAGCCCCTAGAATTATATTACCCTCCCAAAAATGCAGGGAAATGACAAATCTTTTCATGCATGTGGAAAAGAGTTAAACTGTAAGCTTGGCTGATGCAAATTGACATAAAATAGCACAATGACATACATCAAAGAGATGTTTTCTCTAGCTCTGGTTTAACGGTGCTACACGGCACACACTGCTTTCCTGAATTTGATCCTTACAGAAGGACATGGGACACTCACTGCCATCCACCAAGTCCAAGCATAAGATGACATTGCCCCTCCATTGCATGAGCCCAAACTAAACACTTCAATGCTAGCAATGGGGCAGCATTTCCCTTGACTTAAATCAGGGGTAGTCAACCTTGGCTCTTTTATGACTTGTGGACTTCAATTCCCAGAATTCCTGAGCCAGGAATTCTGAGAGTTGAAGTCCAGGAGTCATAAAAGAGCCAAGGTTGACTACCCTTGAGTTAAAGGAACAGGCTAGATGAAAGGCAAGGCAAGGAGACACTACATTACTTATTTTTCCATCACCTCTCTCTGCCTGGTACAATAGCAGCTTTTCCATTTCCTAACAATTCTTAACACTGTTTGAAGCAATCTTTCAGCATGGTTGTCTGATCCTGGAGTTTGTAGAGAAATTGCACATCCAACTGGTAATTGCTTAGAACACCTTAACCAAGGTGTATGCAGAGAAACCAACAGATCAATGTTCCCACTCATTGATTAAGACTGATCACAGAGAATAATGCCCCAAGATTTCCAGGGCTCTAGAATTAGCAGTCTTTCCTCCTTCCTTCATAAAAAAAAGGAGAGGCAAACATATATCCAACATTTTTTTTCCCCACACCGCTAATCTATAAATTTCTACATATCCCTTTGTGTATAGCTGCCTAATGGTTTGCAAAAGATTCCTCCTGGTTAGCTGCTAGGTAGGCAGTTGCAAAGGAACATCCACTTATGAAACTTTTAGCAGTAAGAACTACAAAATGGTACCAAAGTTCCCCAACATCTTTGAGTTCAACAGTGGCCCAAGATCAGCCTTGCAGAGTGGCCTCATTCTCATGAGACCTATGAAGCATGTTGTTCCTGCAAGTCTTGGAAGTGTTATGTCACAATGATACAACTCTGGGAAAGTAGCAAAAAATACATTTGAGGGGTTTCCCCCAGCTGGGCTGAATTAAATACCAGCTAGGACCTGGGGCGAAAATTTTATTTTTATTTATTTATTAAACAAATGTATACGGCCTTCCAACTCCAGGCAGCTTACATCATTAAAGATCTACAACATAAAACTATAAAATCTCACCTTACCCAGATTGGCAGGAAGTCTTCCCAATAGAAAAAGCAAATGGTCTCACGTGGACTAGAAGATTTCCAATTCAGTTATTCTGTTACATGTTTTATGTTGGGAGCAAGAGGAAATATCTGTATATTTTCTGAAGGGGGCAAAGAAGCTGAGGTTCTGGGCATTTGCTTCACATGACCACTTGCTGATAGACAGCACATTGAGATGGTCAGAGACATTGCAATTTCAAAGAAGGGGTTTTTAAAAAATCAACATCTGGAAAAACTTGCCTGTCATTAACACATAAGTTCCATACTATCTAATGATATGGCTGGTCCTGATGGGATGTTTACTGATTTTCTCTGGACTGTGTGAAAATTGAGGTACATCCCAACTAACCTGTTTAATTTTCAGTAAATTCTATGTGTCCCTGAAGTGAGTAGCATTTAGCAGATTTTGCCTGAACTTTTAAAAAGCTAAGCAAGGGCAGATGTGGTTAATACATGGATGATAGCCTCAAGGAAATCTCAAAGCTGTAGATTAGTGTAGGGCTTTATTTATTTATTTATTTTTTAAAAGTCATGGAACATGGCAATAGCAAAACAGTTTCATATTGTTGTTTCAAAAGCAACATGGATGTACGCTCCAGTCACTAGAGGTTGACTCAGTTAAAAGAAGTAAAGGGCAGATATGTTATTTAATATGTTGTAGAATAACTGGGGTGAACAGCTCAGAGACAGAATTACTGACTTTGACAGAATAGGCTGCAACACAAGCAGAACATGTTAAGTAAAAAATGCATGTGTTCTTAAATGTGTAGTCTGCAGAAGTACACATATCACAAAGTTATGATTAATCATTTCTCTGCTGTCTAAGCTCACAAGGCAGCCTAAATCTGGCTGGAAGAGCCACTTCATACTTCACAGAGTTGGTGAATGCCCTTAGTGTTAGCTAAGTAACCCCCATGCAATTCATGATTTGTGAGGGAAAAAACATGTATTTCTAAAAATACAGTGAAAGTAAACTTTTGAGGAATGTGCCTCAAAATGTGCCTTCATTATTTCTGTGTTTGTTGCCCCCAGCCCTAGAAGTGCTCCCGTGAAACTTGGCTGCCTGTGAAACTTGGCTACCTCATACAGTGAATTTTAATTGGAAGGGGTTCCTATCAGGGTTTGTAAGAAACTGGGTAATTAACCTTTTAACTAGGCATTTCAAGTGGAATGAAGGTTTGAAAAAACAAAATATCAGAAAACTTGATCTGTTGTCTCCTTGGAATAACAGCTTTTAGGATACATCTTTTGTCTTTTATAATTGCTAGATGGTATTTTTCCCCCCTTGGTAGTTAAATATTGAATAATATATATAATATCTCTCAATTTATGGAACAGAAGCCAAAAAAGAAAGGACAAACGGTTCAGTGTTGAATAGTGAGAAAATTTATAGTAAATGAAAGTTCTTAGAAGTTACAATACTTCATTACATTTTTAGGGAATTGTGTATCTGAGGTACTAATTAGTCACTCTCCAGCTAAAGATGTCAGAGCAAAATTGCAATAATAAAAAATGGAAAGCCATAAAAATAAAAAGTAAAAGATCATGGATGAGCAGAAGAAATAACTACTAGGAATTTCCATCCTAGGTGCACCATCCCAACTCACCAAGCCTGCATGATGCTGCTACAAAAACTGCATGGAGGTGGTTACCAGGAGGTGGGTTCATTCCAGTGCATCCTGACCTTCACAATTTTTCAGTATAAATACAGTATCCATTTTTAAGTTTGGGAAATCAAAGAGATACAGGTAGTTGTTGACTTACAGCAGTTCATTTAGTAACTGTTCAAAGTTACAAAAGCACTGGGAGAAAAAAAAAACTTTGGGTTGTTTTTCCACACTTGCGACTGTTGCAGAATTCCCTTGGTCATGTGATCGAAATTGGGATGCTTGGCAACTGGCTCATATTTATGACAGTTGCCGTGTCCCGGGGTCATGTGACCCGCTTTTGAGATCCTTCAGAAAAGCAAAGTCAATTGACAGATTCATTTAACAACCATGTTACCAACTTAACAACTGCAGTGATTCACTTAAGAACTGTGGCAAGAAAGGGGGCAAAACAATGTTTCACTTAACAACAGAAATGTTGGGCTCAATTGTGATCGTAAGTCGAGGACTGCCTGTACTATGGAGTAATCTCCATCCTTTTCAAAGCCATTTTGCTCTAGGCAAGGGGTTCGTAACAGCAAATCCTTGGAATTCACTAGATGTTGACATAGATGGTCATCCACAGCCAGCCAATAAAGGAGGCAGAAGCTTGATCACACTGTAGCAGCTGTGAAAGAGCAGTTCCATTTTTGCTAGTACCATTTGTTCAGAACTAAATGTGCCTGTCCAAATTGAAGTTGAGTCCAACAGCTGAGAAGGTGGTTCATGTTTCTGTCTTGCAAATCTCAAATTTTACTTCTCTCCTACTTACACCATTCCATGTTGTCCATTTTGCAGGGCTATCATTGCTCCTCTAGCTAATGGTTCAGATGATTTATCTTGTATTCTGCCTGAAGATGAATCCTGTGGTGTCTCAGCTGCGATTCCAGCCTTCATCACATCATCCAGATGAAAAGAAGTATACACATGTCCCTTGTGCCTGGGCATGAAAAAAAAATCACATCCTTACAGAATATATACCCACTGCTGTAAAATGAGTATCATTTAAAAAAAATCCTGTAGCAAGAAGGCTTGAATTGCCCTTAAATTTGACTCACCTGAATGGACATGCTGTTCAGATTTGGACTACATGGCGTGTTTTCAAAAATAAGTGATGGAAGATTATTGCCTATATCTTTATCCAGTGTGTGAGAGGGGAGCAATTTCTGTAGTTAAATTCTCAGTGAAAACCACACAGCAAAATACAGCAAAGTACTTATTAGAATAAGTAGTGATCAGGTAATCCAGTTGCCTGCAATTTCACTGTATCACTTCATGGAGTGTATTTCTTTGCAAAGGGTAATAATAAGGATTTCATTGGGTTTTATTTTCGTAGTTACAAGGTTTGATTTCATGAAGAGGAGTTAGCAATTTTTTTGCCAGCCTGGAGTTAGCCACATGTAAACCATGTCTTGAAACGCAGAACTTGATACAGTGATCTTTGCTCAGGCTGTGAGGTTTTGGAATTAAATCTAGGCTTCCATTGGTCTCTCAGGAGTTTCTACCTTCTTTAAGAGATATTGTTTGTCAGAAACCCTACACAAATTAAACAGCACCGAGCAGTGAATTGACCTCATTAATACCTACAACTGTATTGTGATCCAATGGCAGGCCTCACAAAAATGAACTGAAATTATGCCAGTTCAGCTGTTCAGAAACTGAAAACTGAAAGAATGACTGAGAGAAGCCGAGCTGAATAACTGTTGATGTACAGTATAGCATGCCATTTAACAACTTGTTGTTCTAGAAATAAATACCTAAGCAAGGTTTTGCTCCTAGCATTAGCAGACTTAGCTTACAATCTGCTTTATGGATTGTAGATCAAGAGGAATCTGGTGAAGGAGGAATTTATTAGGAAAGCCAGGAAAGATAAATGGGGAATTTTTGCACTGCAGAAAGCAGGTTGTATGAATGAGTTCGGTGTCAGGCTGTGGTCTCAGTTGCATATAACCAATGACACAAACGTGCCCTGGCAACATTTTTTGTCCATTTGAGGTTGCTTTCATCTGTTTTCCTCCTTAATTTTGCATCATCCAAGGGCAACTCCAGGGTGTTTAACATAGCTTAAACTTTCCTGTCTGTGATGGGGAGAGGCTGGATAGGGATTGGCAATAGGAACGATATAATTATCTGCCAACTCAAGGATGAGTATAAAGCAATGCAATGTAATACAAGTAGTCCTCGAATTACAATTGAGCCCCAAATTTCTGTCTTTAAGTGAGACATTTCTTTAGTGAGTTTTGCCCCATTTTACGACCTTTCTTGCCACAGTTGTTAAGTGAATCACTGTAATTGATAACTTAGTAATCCGATTGTTAAGTGAATCTGGCTTCCCCATTGACTTTGCTTGTCAAAAGGTTGCAAAAGGTGATCACATGACCTTGGGACACTGTGATCGTCATAAATATGAACCAGCTGCCAAGCATCTGAATTTTTATCACATGATCATGGGGATGCTACAAAGGTTGTAACTGTGAAAAATGGTCATATGTCATTTTTTTTTCAGTGCCATTTAACTTTGTTGTAAATGTTGTAAATCAAGGGCTACCTGTAGTGAGGAAAGGCTTTGTACAATATATCTATGGACAGGACTGGACAAGAAAGTAGAGAGAATGGTTAATGTATTGCTTAATGGAAACACTGGGTGCATGTTTTGTGTGGAACTTTAAGAAATGCAGATAACTTGGAAAATTTGAGGATATCCTTCTGCCTGCTGACTTTGTGGCCTTGCTCTGAGATGGTGAGATGTATGGATTATTGAAGTTCTCTTTTATTAAAAGAGGATGTTTCACCCTCTAACATCATGAGACTATTGATAGACATTACAGTTTTTACCAAATCAACGGGCTGAGAACAGTCTTGAATATCTGAGGCTGTTGCAGATGACTAAAAGAACAAATATTTCCCTGGACTAGAACATTTTGTAGCCTGTGACCAGATTTTCAAGAGCCATGTTTTGGGAAAAAAATGAATTCTTCTTTACCAGACATGGAAAGGTGATGGAAGTGACCCGTATTCATAGATAATCAAGTTTCATGAACCTAGAATGTGGGTTCACTTGGGGGATTTAATTTGTAAAATTATAGAATTAGAAAGTAGATGGTAGAATGCTACATTTCCATTCTCTTATAGATTGAAAGCATGTGACACACAATAATTGTTATTAGGTACAGAAATCGAATGATGGGAAGAAAGGTCGAGAGATTTTAAAAGAAAATGCCCTCAGGGGCCATATGAAGAAAAAAATGATGTCGCAAGAAAGGTTTTTTCAGCCCAGTTTTTTTTTTAACCTAATAGAGAGTCTGCACCAGTTTTGAAAGTAAACATAAGGAAAATTATTCCTCTGATTGAGGGTGCTTTTAGGTTAAATTTATTGCAGAGGAATTGGAGGTGGGTCTGGGGATATCAGAAGAAGGGTGTGAGCCACTAGCTGCCTTAAGGTATGAACAGTCCTACAGTTTTTAATGATTTCTCTAATGGAGCACACAGTGGGAAGTTGGGGAAAGAGAGAAAACAGAAGAAGGCAGTAGCAACCCACATCCATATAACCCTTGAAAAGACAACATTGCCATGTCCACACAGCCACCAAGTCAAGCTTATCACAAGGGAAATTTTACCATTATCTGTAGAAATTTTGGAGCATTCCATTTCCCATTTTAACTGCTCTGTTTGTTTTATATCATGCCTTTCCCCATTAAAAAAATAGTTCCAAGAGGCTAACAATAAAACACAGGGGAAATAACTGCAGCTCATAAAATAAAATAAAAGCCTCAAATAAAAACCTGACAATAAGTAAATAACAGCACCCACCAGATTAAATGCCACTACTGCACCCTGTCACTTTTAACACCAACTGTTTTTCTGAATAAGGATGCATTTGTCTGCCGGTCAAAGGCAACAAAGATAGAGTTACTGCAGCCTCTCTTGGCAGAGAGTTTGAAAGCCCAAAAGCGGTTTGAGCATACTGGAAGCCAAAGAGATTACAACCAACGGAAGCTGAGACATTAAGATGAATGGGGCACTGTCCTGCCAGGCAGGAACTGCCCCCAGCCAATCACTATCTGCTTTCCTTTTTATGTACTACTAGTCCAAGTTGTTTGGTTGGTTACCCATCTCTTCCTTTCTGGCTTTCAGACCTGTATTTGTAGAGGCAAGAAATCTCTGCCTACAACAACTCAAGGCATGTGGCACTTTGCTTTCAGCAATGCTTCCATGAGCAATGGAAGTAGCCCAAATAACATCTGGGAAGAAAATGCAAGATCCGCAGGCTGAGCAAATAATTGGATAGACTCCATTAACCAACTCACCCCCACTCAAAAACTTAGCATGATCTGGCCAATGAACAACTTAGAACATAGAATGTAGAATAACAGAGTTGGAAGGGACCTTAGAGGTCATCTAGTTCAACTCCCTGCTCAAGCAGGAGACTTATACCATTTCAGACAAATGGCTGTCCAGTCTCTTCTTGAAAGCCTCCAGTGATGGGGCACCCATACTCTTGTTGCCTAGAGTGGGTAGAAGATTATAATTCAGGTCACACTAAGTATTGAACTACTCTTGTTTTAAAATACCATAATGGAGTTTGTAAACATTTATTAGAAGGCAAAGAAGCCTCTCAGCATACTACCATCACAGTAATATAGTCCTATTAATACTTTTGAAGCTATTGATTAAATGACTTTTGGGTAATGCCCTGTGAGACAATGAATATATGCTGATGTTTCATGAGTGCCACTGTTAATTTGTTCAGAGCAGATCTAAAAGTTAAATTTAGCAGCAAATCTTTTTTATATACAGCCTGAGTTCAGCTGAGTGAAACCCTGCAGCCAATCACTAATCGCCACATAATAACTCCATAGCTGAATACCAGTTGCAAGGGCTCAATCACAAAACAGACCAAAGTTTCATCAGTAAAGGGTGTTTCCCCAGAATTATTACAGACTCAACAGAAATGCATAAACAGTGATTAAAATGGGGGGGAAGGTTCTCAACTGTTGTCTACCTAGTGGTTAGGGACTGTTGGTTATTTTTCCGATAAAATCGGTTCTGCAAAATCCTACACTCTTTGATTAAATATTAGTTACTGGTGCATTGCTTGCTATTTAGTTTCTTGAAATATAGTAATTGAGAAAGTTTGTTGGGTCAGGAAGTCTGATGTGGAGCAAAGATGGTATTTTGGAAATTGTGGTTGTGGTTCATAAGTAACCCACTGCTTACCTCTGAACTGTATGGAACTATGAACAACAGGAGATGAGAGGGAAGAAAATTTAATTACCAGGAGTCTGGATGATACCTGCCAAGACCTCTTTATTACCAATGCAAGATTCACTTCTTTAACCCAGCTGCTTTTTTCTACTCTTCTGAAAAGATTCAGACAGAATGAATTTACCTCTAAGTACTAAAAGGTATTAGCAGGGCTTTTTTTGTCACAGAATGCCCAGAACGGAGTTCCGGCACCTTTTTTGGATGGAACCTTGTAGGGTAGGCAAGGCGGGTTGTATGACGTGTGTGAGTTCCGGCACCTTTTTTTTTTTTTTTTTTTAGAAAAAAAGCAATGGAACAGCCTGCCTCCAGAAGTGGTGAATGCTCCAACACTGGAAGTTTTTAAGAAGAGACTGGACAGCCATCTGTCCAAAATGGTGTAGGGTTTCCTTCCTGAGCAGGGGGTTGGACTCGATGACCTCCAAGGTCCTTTCCAACTTTATTATTATTATTATTATTATTATTATTATTATTATTATTATTATTATTATTATTATTATTATTATTATTATTATTATTATTATTATTATTATTATTATTATTATTATTATTATTTTCATAACATTTTGTTCTGGATCTTTCTGTACCCACTGTGTGCACAATTCTGGACTGTTTTTCAGTCCTTGAAATGCTATTAATGCATATTAATGTATAAAAAGGGTTCTGTTGTCTCTATGGAAATGCTCAAAGTATGAGAAATAACACCGTGGAAAGGTAAAGATGATTTAATAGGTGTAACAATGCAGGATGATTTTCACAATAAGAATATATTTGTTGGAAATATAGTTACTGTATTTGCACAAACAGAACAAAAGCAACAGAGAGAAAGGAAAAGTTCCAATGTATGCTGAAGATATACATACCTGTTTACCCAGGTAGGCTCTTCTTCCTACAATGCACAGGCCATTATCTGACCTCCTTATTGAACACTGATGGAACACAATTCAAGCTTGCTATGCTCTGCCTAATACTCCTTTATCAATCCAACTCATCCCAGACAACAGTACATCATTTTACATGATTCAGTCTATGCAGTGGTGGGTTTCAAATATGTGAACAACTCTGGTTCTCTATGTGGATGCCGCTTCTGGAAGTCCATTCTGGGCCTGGGCAACAAAAAATTAGCTACCGGTTCTGCCAAACTGGTGCAAACTGGCTGAATCCCACCACTGAGACTATGATCCTAGAATCCAAAACCATTTGTGTAGCCAGCCACCCACTTGTCATGCTGTGTGGTCTCCTTTTCCTTTCTGGTTATCTTCTATGGACTCAAAGGATGGATAGGAATATCATGTGGGTCTTGATAAAGGAATATTCTACATCTTCAGAATCCATGGCATTATAATCCCAGCTGCTCTTTGCAATGTCATAAGTCTCCACATGAGTTAGCAGAAAGGGATGAATTTGAAATGTATTGGAAGTTGTTGCATCATTTCCCTGATCCATACTTGTGACAGCCTAATTCATGACTCTTTGGGGCCTGTTTGTATTTCCTTTAGGTCTTTGCAATAGTGAGTTACCGACCATTGAGGATTTCCCTTTATTTTCCAGCAGCCCTGCAACATCTCTCAGCCTTTCTATCTATTATTCCATGGCTCCTCATTTTCTTCCCTGAAAGCTCAGAGCTTTCTGTGAGAAATTAGGTGTAATATGTTAGCTTTTTATCATTTGTCAGCCGCCCTGAGTCCGAAAGGAGAAGGGCGGGATATAAATACAATTAATAAATAAATAAATAAATAAAAATAAACTATTTCTGAATTTAAGCAATGCTAAATATTTTCTACAATTTTTACTTGGGGCTATTCTTCTCATCCACTGGGATTGTTCTTTTGATTAACTGTGTTTTTTATGGAGACTAACTTCCTCTGTCAGCTTCTGTTTCAATGCCTCGTTTTTTTTTATCCAATAAATCTTCAGCTTCTCTCTTCAGTTAAGGCAGGGGTGTCAAACTCAATTTCATTGAGGGCCGCATCAGCATTGCGGTTGCCCTCAAGGGGCCGGGTGGATGTGGCCAGGGTGAGTGCGACCTACTGGGCGGGCGTGGATGGAGTGGGTGTTGCCTACTGGGTGGGTGTGGCCAGCTCTACCATCGTTCGCGTCAAGGGTGCCTGTGGGGGCCTGGGCAGGAGTGGGATAGATCTGAGGGTCTCTGGCAGAAGGGGGTGGGACTAGGACAAGTGCCAAGGCATGGTCCACTGGAGGAGCCTCACTGTTCCTCTCAGGCCATGCAGGGGGGGGCTTATGGAGCTAAGACTGAATGCATTTCAGCATAGATGGCCACCACAAAATTGTACATTGGTTCCCAGCTGGCCTGGGCCAGGGCCAAGGCAGAGGGGGCCGTTCCCTCACTGTTGCCAGGATGGCTTCACGGGCCACATGAAACCACTTCACGGGCCGCATCCGGCCCCCGGGCCTTGTGTTTGACATGTCTGAGTTAAGGTATGCTCACTGTCTACTCTGCCAAATGTTGTAGGCCACTTTGGCAGAGTCCTGTCTATTTGTGTTTTTAAGCCATCACTAATAGAATGCTTTTATTTATTTATTTTTTGCACGGTCAGGCCTCAGTTAGTCACCAATATATTGATCACTTAAAGGAAAAAAAAATGGATTCACTTGCTAAAGGCCTGTGCTTTCTGCTTTTCATCCACTTATCCAGTTTACTTTCTACAACCTGGGTGCCTTATATCAGGGGTCCCCAACCCCCGGGCCGTGGACCAGTACCGGGCCGCAGGCATGTCAGCAACCAGTCCGCACAAACAAGCAAAGTCCCATCCGCAAGATGCAGGCAGCATACAAAACTATGCACCCTCCAGTCCACGGAAAAACCTCTCTCCACAGAACCGGTCCCTGGTGCCCAAAAGGTTGGTGACTTCTGCCTTATATTATTTCTACAGTCTCTTCTTACTCATTCAAATGATCATGGGCAATCAGCTGCCCTCAGGACCCATTCCAGCAATCACCAGTTTTTCAGTAGATAAGGAATATCTTGATTTGATAGTAATATTATACTATGTGTGAAGATCTTGGAACTGTAATTGATTATAAGTTGAACATGATTCAGCAGTGTTATGTGGCTGTCCAAAAGCCAGTTTTAAGTCATATTAGTAAGATTAGAGTTTCCAAATGGCAGATACTAAATTTGAGGAAATTAATATATTTAACCTGGAGAGATGATGATTGAGAGAAAATATGATAGCATTATTCCACTATCTGGAAGAATGCCACACAGAGATGCACACTGTTCTCTATTACTCTAGGATGCATAACATGGACACTGGATAATGTGGTTATACAACATTCTAAGTTCCAAGAAAGCAGATTCTGAAAAATAAAACAAAACAGAAATACTAGTTTAGTGGTGGCACACATTCCTCAGAAAGGTGGTGGACTTCCATTCAAGGGATGTTTCCAAGGTTCTACTGGGCAGCCATTTATCAGGGATACTTTAAACTATATCCCTGAACTTGTTGGAACCTGGGATTGATGACCTAAATCAGGGGTGTCAAACTGCCAGCCCGCGGGCCAGATGCATCATGCCAAAACCGCACCCACCCCATTGCCGGCAATGGGAAAAAAGTTGTGATATGTGGTGACACATCATGTGACATTGCGAGTTTGACACCCCTGGCCTAAATGGTCCCTTTCAACTCTATGATTCTGTGATTTATTCTAGTCTGGTTTAAATGCCAGTTTAAGGAGTGGCATGCTTTATAATTTATATTAAAATGTTCTATGTCAAAAAATACATCTGCAATGGGAAGATTGTATCATTCTAAAGCCTAGGGTTAAATTCTTTTCTGACACATGATTTTTCTCTGCACAAGGAACATGTGATACAATCTAAGATTCAAGGAAAGTACAAACAAAGCAGGATTACTATATGCTGCTAAGGTGTTTTTTTTAAAGGTACTATAAGATAGCAACTAGATAACAGGTGGAATGCCCCCATTAATAATTTGTATGGAACAACACAGCCCATGTTACATTTCAGCTGTGGCTTAACTTTCAATTAAGACAATTAGAGTATATATCAGTCTTCCATTTTTCAATTCTGACACAAACCACATATCCTAATTTAGAACCATCTGGTCTCTAGACAACAATAGCCCATATGATCAGAAAGCTTTTTCCATAGATCATGATGTACTCTTTCCCAAAGATTGAGTCTACGGGAGGGGGAATTATATTCCAAAATTCAGCCCAACTTCAAACGGCCTCCAAGGATTTTGCAGAAATATTTATTTGCTCACTGAAGTTTAGAAGTAGTATGACAGCATGCATAATTTTGAGTAGGTCTATGCATCGATTTGTCTTTTGGTGTTGTTAATAGTATCTTTCATTTCATTTGGGTTTTATATGTTTACAAACTAATAAATATGATTTATAAAAAATGCCTTTGGTTCACTAATTACTGCACATATGGCACTTTCATTTTGTAAAACTGGCATTTGCATTCTATTATGATTATGTCTCTGTTCACCAGTGCTAATTAGTCTGATTAGGCAGATAACTTTAAACATTATTAGAACCAGAATATTGAGAACTTTGAATGCAAAGGAACAAAGTTCATTTTCAGAAAAGACAGGTCAACAGTAACATTTTCTGTAAAATGACAGATAGACATTTTTTTCACATATAGAGTTGTGCTAGAAGCATTCACATTTAGCATCTTTGAGAAATCCAATTAAACACAGTTCCTTAGCATGAATTCATTAATCAAAGTTAATCTTTCCAATGAATACATAATTGGGAATCTGTGTCTAAAATGTTCATTAAAGGGTAAACATGCTAAACCCAAAAATTGCTTTTCCTATTTTGAAGTTACTATATAAAATACATAAATGAAGCTCTGGTGAAATTTGACTCTGTTCTTGCTGAAGGGGATGGAACATATTAGTCTTAACAGGTGAAATGATTATTTATTTAATAGCTGGATTTACTTGTTATTTATCATCATAGACTGAACCTAACAGCTCTTTTACAGATTGCAAGAAACACTGAAAAAGGATAGATTCGTGTGTTCACTCCTGTAGGAAAACGTTGTTGTGTACAAAGTCCCATCCTCCACCACCACCATTCTCCTATGGAGGGATGGGAGGTTGGACCCATAATTTTCCCTTTCAGACTTTCAGTTCATGATTAATTTCTGTTTTGCATAAACTTGAAATGTGAGTGGATTTATGAAATTGTCATTTGCTTTTGGGAATGCCAAAGAGATCGCTAAGCTTTTCTAGATTTGTTTCATAGGGTAGTCAGTTCATTCAAATGTTGAAAACTGAGGATGAACATTTATGCAGTTCTTTTCTAATGGCTTGTACCTTGCCCTCTGCAAAACCCATAACCATCCACATGAAAGTATACACAAGGCCAGCTTGAACTATCCCTAAACCAGAAAATTGGAAGGAGGAGGAGGAGGAGGAGGAGGAGAAGGAGGAGGAGGAGGAGAAGAAGAAGAAGAAGAAGAAGAAGAAGGAGGAGGAGGAGGAGGAGGAGGAGGAGGAGGAGGAGTTGTCTTATGAATCAGGAGAAGACAACCTGCTGCTCTCTTACCCCCTTTTTTGTGATCCTTGGAATATCTTCCAATCATGTTTGTTGAAAGGCTCTGGCATATATTTTATCTGAATTTATAAACAGCAATCATATAAAACTATACACAAAAACAGAAAATAAAATACTTTGCTCATTTGGAGAGGATGTCTTGGGATTCCATGCCATACAAGGCATAAAGAAAATGAGGAGAAGGTCAAAGGATGCTAGGCAGACCCAGAAGAAGATGGAGAGACAACATCAAAGACACACTACAGCAGCATCAAATAACAATGGTTGAGGTAAGTAAGGAGAAGAAGAATCATATAAAACATGTAATATGAATCCCCCAAATCAACACAATCTACTCCAGTTCATTTTAGACTTGGGGACCTCATGCAGAATCTGGATTACTTTTTAAAAAATCATTTGGAAAATCTAATTTTAGCCAAAGTAACATATATATATATATCTTACTGATTTTATCAAAAACCTTTCCCCCATTAAGCAATAGAAATTTGGGGTTTTTGTATCAGATAGCTATTAAATAAGGGAAGTAGCACATAGGGATATCAGATTTGGGCTGCAAAAATCTTGATGAGCAGTAAGTGGCAGCAACCAGTTGTGTATCTCTTTGCTATCATCTAATGGTCATCTAGGTTTTTACCATACATTTTTACCATTAAAGTCAACTTTTCTAGGCCTTTAGACCAGAGGGACCAGTTCCGTGGAGAAAGGTTTTTCCATGAACCTGAGAATGCGTGGTTTTGTATGCTGCCTGCATCTCACAGAGTGGGCTTTGCTTGTTTGTGTGGACTGGTTGCTGGCATGCTGTGGCCCGGTACCAGACCGGGGGTTTGTTTAGACCAGGGGTAGTCAACCTTGGCTCTTTTATGACTCGTGGACTTCAACTCCCAGAATTCCTGAGCCAGCCATGCTGGCTCAGGAATTCTGGGAGTTGAAGTCCACGAGTCATAAAAGAGCCAAGGTTGACTACCCCTGGTTTAGACGATTGGGTAACCTTGCATCATAAATTTAATGGAACAAATCTGGAGAGAGATTTGACATCCAACCAAATCAGGGGATTTTTTTGAACCTGAAGTCTCCTGAAATCTTCTGAATGATTTGGAGGATTGGAGTTGAATTACAAGAAACATAGACAAGAGAAAAAAAGATTACACAAAAATATTCTTTTTGTAACTGTGTGAAAACAAAACAAAATCAAATAAAAAGGTAAGGGAGCAAACTGAGCATTAAAGAGTTGGAAAGGAAGAAAAACTTTTTTTTCAAAGGGTACTAAAACCTTCATGTGCTTTTAGTACTGTAGGTGAACTAAAGATACTAAATCTCGGAGGATATCAAAAGAATGCTTGTTGGATGAAATGCATAATCTAGTTTTTTGGGGGGGAGAAAGGGGAAAAACAAGGCATATGGGGCATGTAGGGTATATTTTTGTCATTTCAAAATTTCATTTTGGTATTCTGTGGAACTTGGTTTCTCCTGCTACATTTTGTTTCTCTTTTCTTCACTTCCACAATATAACTTCTGAGTTTGTGCAGATATTTTTAAATACTCTGAAATGATGATTTTGGTGGAAAAGATAGGGTATAAAATCAATTAATAGATATTAAATATTTTGGTCATAAAGTCTTTTTTATTCCATCCAGTGGGAAAACACAGCAGATTTATGCCATTTTTGGGCTGTCCTAAACAGAAAAATACAAAAACAAACAAAAATACAAAACATATTAACAACGTTAATTCACTTTAATATTCTGATCCATAAAACTGGAGAATACAGTGGGAATATTTTTAGATAACTACCCCCGAACTCAATTTTGAAAGAACTCAGCAATCATAAAATAAATGAGCCAAACTTTGTCCCCTTTAAGTGTTGTGGGTTTTGTTTTCTCTGCGCATGTGATACATTTCATTTTGATACAAACTCTGCACTGTCCTCCACAAACAGATAGTGATAAAGGTATCCTGTAAAGAGATTCTAAAGTTTGAAGGTTCGTTCTCCAAGCTTGTGGGCTGGTTTTTGAATGTTTCGTTACCAGGCTAGGTAACATTTTCAGTGGAGTTTGGGGGATGTCATTGTCAGTGTTCTTCTGTTTATAAGGGCTTCAGGTGTGGATGTGTCAAGTGAGGGTCTTGTGATGAGTCAAGTGTGAGTCATCAGTGAGGGGCTTGTGATGGGTCTTGTGATGGGGAGGTCAGGGTCATTGGGAGGTGAACTGCTGGTGGGGGAAGGGGGCTTGCATGGATTGGTTGAGGGTCAGTGTTGTCTCTGGTTGGCTGTGTGGTTGAATTGGATTCTGAGGGGTTCATAGGCTGGTTGTAGGTCAATGTGTGTTTATGGAATTGCTTGTGGAGTGCCAGGATTCAATGAACCCACAAGCATGGTGGGTGGTAGGGTCGCCGACCCTCAATCCACGCAAGCCCCCCTCTCCCCCCCACCAGCAGTTCACCTCCCAATGGCCCTGACCTGATGTAACCTCCCCATCACAAGCCCCATCACAAGCCTCTCACTGATGACTCACACCTGACCCATCACAAGACCCTCACTTGACAAACCCACACCTGAAACCCTTATAAACAGAAGAACACTGACACTGACTTCCTTTAAACTCTGCTGAAGATGTTACCTAGCCTGGTAACAAAATGTTCAGAAACCAACCCACAAGCTTGGAGAATGAACCTTCACCCGCATCCTACACCCAAGCTACAGATATTCACCACTATTGTAGATTCTAAAGTTTGTTGAATATATTTGCTTGGTCATACAATTCTGAGAGGTTTTTTTTAGGCGAAGTGTGTGCGTTTGGATTTTTTTTTTCTATTTCAGGTCCTTTGAAGCTGTTTTAAACAAAAAAAATTAAAATCTGCTTGAATGACACAAGCTCTACTGTCTCTACTTATCTGACTTTTGGTCGATTCCACTCTCAAAGAACTAGCTAACCTTGTGCTGGACCTGTTACACCAAGTGGCTTGAAACACAAGTGATGGCAAATCAGGCTGTTTCCTGAAATTTCAAACATTGAATTGGACCTTATTGTTGATGCAAACCTTTATTATTTAATGCTTAGATGCTTACCCTTCATAAATCACAAGAAGAGATAAGGATTCTTAAGCCATCCTATCCCTTGCCTATAGATAATGTAATGGCTGCCTCTTCCACAAATTGTTGTAGGTCGATGTGTCTGTTAATGGAATTGCTTGTGGAGTGCCAGGCTTCAATGAACTCACGAGCGTGGCGGGTGGTAGCGTGGCTGTAAACCCTCATAAAATCAGGGTTTACATGGGCATTAAGCCCATTGAGTCCAATCCTTATTCAGTGCAGGAACTAAAACATCCCCAGCAGATGGTTTTCTAGTCTCTATCTGAACCTCTTTAGTGAAAGGGAAGTAACTTCTTAGCTTAGCAATTGATTTCACTGCTGAACAATTCTTACAGTAAGGAAGGTATTATTTTTTTCCCTAACATTAATCAGATCTCCCTTCTGTATCCAGCCTGTATCCTTCTCCTGGGATGGAGAAAACCAGGTCCTGACCTTCTATTAACATCTTTTCAGATATTTGAAATGTGTTACCATATCCCACTTCAATTTTCTCTTCTTAAGGCTGAATATTCCCAGTTCCTCTATTCTACCTTTATTGGACAAAGGTTTCAGTTTTCTAATATCACAATCATCCTCATTTTGGGGTGGGGGGGAACAAAATTGAACTCAGTACTTGGGCAAGGTCTGACCAACACAAAATGGAATGGAGGTATTTTTGCCCACAACTTGGAAATTATACTTCTGCTGAACTTGGACATTATACTTCTGTTGATAAGGCCGAAAAGTCCATTTGCCTTTTTTTTTGTAGTCACATCAATTTTTTGATATAGGATCAGTTTATACAGTAATGAATTAGTATCCCCAAATCCCTCTTTCAAGTTCTATTTTGAAACTAGGTGATACATATACCTATGCATTTTATTTCTTTTTCCTAAGTGAAGAATTTGGCATTTGTCAGTGTTATATTCCATTTTATTATTTTCAGCCTATTTTTCTAACTTATTAAGATAGTTTCGAACTCTTCTTTGGTGACAAGTCCCTTTTTGCCTCCATGTCTTTTTTTTTTAATTTTCAAATCTTCACACAACTTTCTGTGTAGCCACACTGGCTTCTTCTGCTGGATTTATTTTTTGTTCTTCTCTAGAATTGTCTGCAATTTTAGTATCTTTACTAAAGATACTATAGTTAGTGCTTTTAGTATCTCCCTTTTCAAGAACTCTGTCTTATTTTGAACCACTTTCCTTAGTGGTTTTTCTAGCATTGATTACATCTGAAAATCTTAAATCTGTGCCTTTCTTGACCATGCTATGAACACCCGGCTGTGTCCTTGCATTCTGGATCGTCCCTCAATCCTTGAGTTCACTTGGCACTTGAAGAATGTGATTTTGGCTAAGAACAGCACAGGTTACACTAGAACAGAGGTCCCCAACCTTTTGGGCACTAGGGATCGGTTTTGTGGAGAGAGGTTTTTCCGCGAACTGGAGGGTGCATGGTTTTGTGTGCTGCCTGTATCCCATGGATGGGGCTTTCCTTTTTTGTGCAGACCAGTTGCTGGCATGCCGTGGCCTGGTACCGGTCCATGGACCAGGGGTTAGGGACCCCTGCACTAGAAGATCTACAATAGTTTCCAATTCACAGTAGTTGAGGTGAGGTCTGATTAACAACAGTTGAAATTTTAGTGGTGCCGCTGTAAATAGGAGATACTGTGGAATCTCACTCAACATTGTTTCTAGTTTATAAAAACCATTTTTGTGGGAGTCCATAATCAACTTTAGTTTCAAAATTTCAGGATTATTTAGTCTACTTCCTTGGCAAAATCTTTTATTCATTAATTTTGTCTAACCTCTGAGGGGAAAATTGCCAGCAAGCATCAAACAATGTCCTGCAGTAACTGCTGGCATAATAAAACTCTGCTATTAGTACTACTTTATGCATCTCTGGAAGATCTGCAGTTTGCTTTTTGAAAAGCATCACCTATACCTTCTTGACTGAACAGTACTTTTTAGATTAATTCTTATTCTTATTTTAATCCAGATGCTTTTGAGATAAACACCAAGTTCATTCACCTGTTTGTGGATTGTTGTTGTTTTCTGAGCACCTATGGATACTTCGCATTATTCTCATTATTTGTTTGATTTCTACTTTGCTCTCCTGTTCTAGTAAGCATTTAATATATTTAAAAATAGAGCAACACTTATTTTCTATGGTTTAATTTTTTGCTGAGTAGATTTATTCTTTGGTTACTATATATGAAACATGGGAATTGTCTGTGTTTTAGCTTCTAAATCATATTTGCTTTCCTGCACTAACCATTCAAATTTATTTGGGTTTTTTCCCCTCATACTCCAAGCATTAGTATACAGACAATGAAAGCTATGATCTGTAGGAATGATCTGCTTTTTTGTGAATACATAAGAGGCTTCATTGCAGCAACACTGACATTTACTTTTAGAGTGTGCAAGTCTTTATTTAAGATCCTTACTTCTATTTTCTATTTTTAAATTTTAAAAACCCTTTCTATTCAGGATTTTCTATCTTCCAGAAGGTCTTGTCATTCTTTGGCCAAACACATATTTATCTGTTGAATTATCCATCTGCATAATTCATGTTAATGTCCTAGAAACTAAAACTCTCCCATTGCCATCATTTGCATATAGCCAGTCATTTACTCAAAACTTTTCATTCCTCTCCTTCCTGGATATCTTCCATGGATTGAAAGATTGGAGAAGAACCTCATCTGAGTCCCATAAATCTTCAGTTTCCTTCCTAGATCTTCAAAGCCTGGGTTTAAATGGTTTAACTGTTCTTTCTGATAAGTTTTTCCCCCAATGGATATGACATTTTGGGATAAGACTTGTTGTTGTTGTAATAAGTCCTGTTGTTGTAGCATCACTTGATCAAATCTATTTTGCATTTTAACATCAAACAATTGGAACATCTCAGTCATTTGTTTAAGAGTTACGGACACCAAGTCCTGCAACTCTCTGCCAAGGGGCGGTGGAGGTGAAGAAGATAACGAGGGTGGCAAGTGGAAGTTTTTTGAAGNACCGGAAATCACTTTCACTTCTTGCTGAAAAGTATCAATCCATCGCCATTTTAAATTCACTTTTCCTCCATCCAACACAAGTACGGGGAAGAACTTATTATCCAAGTTAGAGTAGAGTCCAAAATAAAAAACAAGCTTCCAAGGTTGATTCGTCTGCTTACAAATAAAACTCACAGTTAACTTTAAGTTGCAGCAGTGGTGGCGGCTTCTAGCTTCGCCGAAGCGAAGGCGTCCTGGATCGCGGAGAATCCTCGGGGCTCCGGAGGAGTTCTCACCTACATCATCCATATAGGACGACTCGGGAACTCAACTCCTACCCCGGTCAGCTCACCTATCCCCTTATGCCCAGGGGAAAGGTATCAGGCCGTTTGACAGCTGGTACTGGCTGTCAAAACGGCTTTTACGCGAAACAGGCGGGAGGCAGCAAACAGCTGCGACCGACGAAGTCGCCTGCCACCGGAAGTCCGGAGTCTTGTCCCCGCTGCCCAGTTGCCATGTCCTTGGCTGCGCTGCTCTGCACGGGCCATGCTCAGGGGCGACTCTCCTCCGGGGGGGCTGCTGATGAGGAGGGGGCTGTGGGGGGAGACAGGGCTGGGGCGATGGTGCGCGTGCCCTCAGAGAGGGCTCTGAGTGCCGCCTCTGGCATGTGTGCCATAGGTTTGCCACCACTGGCCTAGAAGATTTCTGTACATTTATATTCTCCCTTGTCTTCTCTTTCAATTATACTTCCTTTTCTCTCCATTTGACTTTTGATCTGTAAGTAGCCACCCTCAATAATTTACTTGATGGTATCCAAAGACAACTCTAATATTCTACTTGGGGTGTGACTCCAGTGAGACACCCATTATTTGCTAGAAACTATAATCATGGTGGCAGATTTATTTAAGTGGCTTCTCTCTTTTTTTCTGATGAAATAAAATAAATCTCTGTCTGGAAATTAAGGAAACAGATAATGATGAAGTACAGTATCAAGTCACAATATTTCTCCCCTCCCTTTGGTTGAAGACCAAAGAAATAATTGGTCTAAAAAAACCTATTTAATGGACTCAAGCAGCCGAAAAAAGTACATTTCCTTGTTAATGTCTAATAGTTTCACATTTCTAGAGTACAAAGGAAAGTATTTGAACAGCTTAAACGTTTTATGCTTAAAATAATATTCAATAAAAATGCATTTTTGTAATACTTATTAAGAAACCACATAGTTCAAGGCAGGAACTCCAGGAAACCCCTGGGAAGAGAGGAAGAAAAGTTTTTGGAGAAAAGAAAGGGCCAAGGGGAAAGAATGGTCTTTTCAGGAAGGTGGACATCCTTTACACTTTGAAAAGGTGGCTTCTTCTTCATAGAAGCCAAGCAATGGGAGGATATTGAAACCTTACACCCTTGTGAGAAGACATGACTCACAAATCCTCTAGCCGGGATCAATGTGGAGCAGAAAAATGGACTGAATTTTCAAAGAGGAAGTATTTAACATAAAGCCCAAGAGCCCTTAACAGCCTTAAATGGGCTTTGTCCATATGTTGCTATATTGTTTCCATCACCACCTAAAAGCTGCAGAACAGGGTATCAACATTTATCTATTTTAATACAGTTTTGGAATGATTACCAATTTTCCAGCCCCGAGATTCTACTACTCAACATATTTATGAAAGAAACAAGTCTACTTTAGAAAAGCGGATGGTATCCTCTGCACGTTTTTGAGATGGGGAACCCCAGAAACCTTTAAAAAGCCTTCTTAAACCAAATATATAATAATTTGACACAATCTGGCAAATGAGAATTGTGTTTCTGGCTCAAGAAATTGGCTGAGAAAGATGGCGGAAAAATAGGTGAGAGAAACTGTAAAGAGGGTCTCTCTAGCTATGTCAAGTTGACAAAGGGCGGTTTCTTAGATAGTTCACAAATTTCTGCTACTGGCAAACAAGACAAAACTATCGAATAAAACTACCAGAGCTGTTTCCATAGTTGTGTACTCAGGGTTCCAACTAATGTACATTGCCTGAGTTTTTATCTCAGTGGAAGATAAGAGAAGCCTGGCCAAGCTTAGATATTTTGATTTTACATTCTAATATAAATTACATAGGGAGGTAGAATTTGCAGGCAGAAATGGAGCATAGATTTACAAGGTTCAGTCAGTAAGATTTAGAATTGGGGAAACACTAGGCAGCATCTCCCATGGCAACTTGACATGGGAAGATGTTTACTTATTCAGAATCATCCTCCTCCCTAACCAGGAGTCTTCAAACTTGGCCGTTTTATGACTTATGGACTTCAATTCCCAGAAATCCTCAGCCAGGCACACTGGCTGAGGAATTCTGGGAGTTGAAGTCCACAACTCATAAAAGGGCCAAGTTTGAAGACCCCTGCACTAGACTATGTTATCTTTTGACTCCAGGAGAAGCCGCTTGGCCAGGACATATAAATATATACATCCAATCCTATCATGAATGTGCAGAACATCAGGTCCTGGAATCATAGATGTTCATCATCAGAGTCAGTCCTCCTATATCTGAAACAGATCCCACAATAAAGCAGTGGGGTTAAACAGAGGTTGAGCCATCAGATGTGGGCTCTCCCTCCTTTCATAAAGTCAACTATGCTGAGCACTAGAGAATATTATTATTTATATCACATGCCAATTTTATTTCTTTACTTCTTATTTTATTTCTTTATTTATTTGCTTGGTTTTGTGCCTTCAAGGCAATCTTGATTCCCAGTTTTCTAGATAACATTTTTGGAATTAGTTTGCCATTGCCTTCTTTCTAAGGCTGAGAGAGAGAGAGAGAGAGAGATACAATGATTAGCCCAAAATCACCCAGCTGGCTTTGTGCCTGAGGTAGGACTAAAATTTGTAGTTTCCTGGCTCTAGCCCAATATGCCTTAAACCATTATACCAAACTGGCTCTCTCAAATGGAGATGCATTACATACTGTCAATACCAACAGAGTGGTTTATTATATTAATCTTTTGGATTTCCACTTATTCTTGTGACTGATCTCTGTCTCAAGAGGTGATCTACCATTCCAGCTGGCCTTCCCCAACTGGTGCCCTCTAGAAGACTGGACTACAGTTCCCAGAAACTTGAAAAGCCCCGGCTAAGAAGTTTGATCTACATTCTATCACTCAGTAGCAGCCAAGTCTGGAATCAAGACGGGACTATTTTAACTCTGATTTCATTAAGCTTTCTAAATGCTAGAATCAGCTAGAATCAGTTTAGCTTTAAAGACTAATCAATTCTTTTCAGGAAATTAAATTACGACAAATGTATTTTNAGGAGATGGATTGTTTATAATAGAGTTTGTGGAGTTAGAGAAATTAATATTCGTTTACTTATATTTGAATATTAGCCTGGGATTTGGTTTGG
This sequence comes from Protobothrops mucrosquamatus, assembly GCF_001527695.2. Lineage (NCBI taxonomy): Eukaryota > Metazoa > Chordata > Lepidosauria > Squamata > Viperidae > Protobothrops > Protobothrops mucrosquamatus. The sequence goes on along the minus strand of NW_015386081.1, from coordinate 529,631 downwards.
GAAGTCCGGGGGGGTGGGATATAATATTGTGTAATAATATTGTGTAATACTGGTGTTGTTTTTTTTATGATGAAAACAATAAAAATTTTATATTGAAAAAAAAAAGATATGACATTTTGGGGTGCTACAGAACATTCTAGGAAAATATAGTACACAAGAAAATGTGTAGATGTTCCAAATAATTCCCTCTCATTTCTAAGTCACTTCTTATTTTTCCCACAACTGAAGATCTCATACTTTTTTAGAGCATTGCCCTATAATCTCAATGTCCTTAGAAGAGTGGATGAATAAAAAAAGGATGGTGATCTGATTTGCTCGGATGAACCCAAAGCCAGCTGTGACCTCAGCTTGACCTTCTATGCATTTTAGTCACAAAAAAAGCCCACTTGGATATATTCCACTGGAGCTTAAAATGCCTATATTTCAATCCAAAGGTCAACTGTCAAGCTCTCTGTTCATTCTACTATATGACGTAGTCTTTGTCTATTGACCAATGATGCTGTCTGAGTGTGACTCACACTTCCAACCAATTATTTACTATTTTTCTAGCTAAGGTAAGAGGAAAGAGATAATTGAAATGAATTTGAGTTCTGTGTCAGCTCATGCTCATTATACCTCTAATGCTCAGCCTAGCGTTAGCAGCTCAAAATTCATTAAGTTTCTAGAAAATTTTAGATTGCTATGTTAACTATATCTTAATTAGTGTATTTATATTAAATTCTACACCAGCCTTTTTAAAAATAATAATAATAAATATTTTATTAATTTTCGAGTTTTACAATCATAAGTACTTAATAAACAACATGTTGTCCCGGGTCCATTAGTAATTCAGTGGTACATGTTAACTTCTTCAATCTAGGCCCAATATTACACCATCCAATGCTTCCTCTCTTTTTCCAGTAGTACACATTTTCCCACATTAGGCAAATACAATTCTTATTGTTGTTAATACATATACATTTGAATATCAACATCTTTGTTACATTTTCCTAATAATATCAATAATGTCAGTTTAATTTGTAGTGCTGTAGTTCACCACTAGATGTCATTGACGTCTTCCATCTTTTTACATCCAAACTTTTATTACAAGCTTTTTAAGTCTCTTTTTTTAAAAAAAAATTCTCAAAAGCACTTAGTCCCCAAATTTCAAAGTTATATATGTGTATTGCTTCCAAATTAATCTTGTAATTTTCTCTATTTTCCCCCCAAGCAATTAATTCACCGCTTTTCTTTTCCTGAGGGAATGGGGTGGAAATTTCCCTTCCCTCTCTCATTGGGGAGGATTCTTTGCTTTGGGCAGTTTTTTTTACCAGGAAAAAGTCTTAAAGTCATAAAGAAAGGATAGGGTCTCACCCAGTTCCATCCATGTTGCTCAAAGGTTGCTGGTTAATGCTTATTTTGTTCGGTTGTCAGCAGCTTCTGACTGGCTACACCAATGTAGTCAGTCTTTTCCCCGCCGGTTTAGAGGGCTTCCTCGGATCAAACAGAAGGGCTGCTGCCCTCCTGTGATCAACGAAGGTCCTCTCCTTCTCCATCGCCACTTTGGGGTGACTTTTGACCCTTTTTAGGGTCCCCAGCGGGGCGAAATCGAATGCAGAAGATGGAGTCCTTTCTTTCTGCGGCCGTCACACCACGATGTCAAACCGGAAGTCCCAGCCTTTTTTGAAAATACATTTAATCTATTTCTCTATCTCTAATATCATTAAATTAAATCACATTTCTCTCAACTCCTGCATTTAAAGAACAAGACTCCTTCTTTTCTTTTCTTTTCTTTTCTTTTCTTTTCTTTTCTTTTCTTTTCTTTTCTTTTCTTTTCTTTTCTTTGAAAGCCCAAATTTTTAATCCTTTCAGGGGGGAAAAGGAAAAATAAGTATGAGATACTTTCTCCATGGCATATTAGGTCCATAAAAACAAGCCCATATTATGTTGATCCTTCCTAATTGTAGAAGCAGGCAGTACTTCATTTAGAGATTTGATGTTTATCAAACTTCACTAGAGGTCTTTAAGAAGAGATTGGACAACTATTCATCTGAAATGGTGTAGGGTCTCCTGCTAGAGCTGGGGGTTGGACTAGAAGACCTCCAAGGCCCCTTCCAACTCTGTTATTCTTTTATTCTTTTATCACTGAATGCTTACTGTATCCTAGGGGATTCCCAGGGCAATTAGGCAGGAAGATGTTGAGGAATCTTCCTAACACATCAATACTGCAATTTCCTATTTTATTCCATTTATTTTTCTTTTCCACCCTTCCTGCTTGCCCGAGAGAAAGTGTGTTTTTGTTTTCCTTTTCCCTATCATGCATTACGTCAGTACACTCTTCAAAATATATACCCCCAAATCAGGTTTCCCTTGCCAATCCCATCAGTTATCAGGTTAGCACTATTGACTTTAAGCAGGCAGTACTGTTCGTAAAAGGGAAATCCAGTTTGCGAAAGGGAACAGCTACACTTCCATTGTATAGTTGACATAAGGCTATTACATAACTCAAAGGATGGAAAGGAGGAGGAACACACACTTCTTTAATTGTTCTTTGGATTTCTGTACTGTTATGTTGGGATCATCCCCTGACTCTCAAAACAGACTGGCCTGGCTTGAATTGCAGAGTGATTGAAGGTTCTAGCATGTTCTTGGTTCTTTTCCATCCCTTTCCTATCCCTGGTAATGCTATAGTTCCTTCTATACAGAATTTCCTGTTAATAAGAATGATAAATTTAGTATATTGGAGTGTTTTTAATTTGTTAACTATCTGGGAAATTTCCAAATCAGTTTGTCTTTTTAGGCATATACTGTATACCCTCTTGTTAATACATTCTGGAGCTGTGGTGGCGCTGCCGTTCGAATGCAGTACTGCAGGCTACTTCTGCTGACTCACAGCTGCCAGTAATTTGGCTGTTCGAATCTCAGCAGCTCAGGATTGATTCAGCCTTCCATCCTTCAGAGGTCCATAAAATGAGGACCCAGATTGTTGGGGGGGGGGGGGCAATATGCTGACTCCGTAAACTGCTTAGAGAAGGCTTTAAAGCACTGTGAAGTGGTATATAAATCTAAGTGCTATTGTTATATGTTAACTGTTCATTTCTTGCAGCCGTTTTAAATCCATATTTTGCAACAATAAATAATTTTAAAAATCAGTTGCCTCCAGGACCCTCATTACAATAGAATTGATATAATTACTAAAGAAGTGAAGAGGAGGTGGGATTTTTATTTATTTTGTATAGCTGCCCATCTCCCTAAAGGGACTCTAAGTGGCCTACAGAGGGCAAAATTAAAAAAACAATAACCAGTTAGTAAAAATCAGTAACTAGAAAAGCAGTAAAGTACTGGGGTCAAAAACAACCATTCCATTTTGAATCATTACTTCAGCAATGAAACCAACCAAGGAATCTACTTAATCTCCAGGCTCAAATGCCTGTGGGGACACTCAGGTTTTTAATGCTTTACAAAAAAACAATAGGATTGAGGTCATCCAGATCTCTTCGGGGAGACTTAACTTAGGGTAGGTGCAGTGACAGAGAAGGCAAATTCAGAAGTGAAGTAGGGATATTTTGAAACAAAATGTCATTTGCCAGGGACGATCTGTATAGGTCAGCTCCCCATTTTTAACTCTGTGATTTCACAAATATTTGTCTCATGTTGAAAAATCACACCAGAATTATTTAGTGTGTCTTGCCAGGCTAGTTTATCTCACAGTTAAGCTCTTTTAAAATTAATCTTTTTTCAAAATATGATTTTATTAAGGATTTTGATTCCAATAGTATTTAAGTTAATAGTTAACAGTACTTAAGATACCAGGCTAGAAACTAGGAAACTATGAGTTCTAGTCCTGCCTTAGACATGAAAGCTTGCTGGGTGATCTTGGGCCAGTGACTTTCTCTCAGCCCAGCCCACCTCAGAGGGTTGTTGTTGTGGGGAAAATAGAAAGTGAAAGGATTACAGGTAGTCCTCGACTTACAGCAGTTCACAACAGCACTGATAAAAGTGACCTATGACCATTTTTCACACTTATGATTGTTGCAGAATCCCCAGGGTCACATGATTTACATTTGGATGCTTGACAACTGACTCACATTTATGATGGTTGCAGTGTCCCGGAGTCATATGAACACCTTTTGCAACCTTCTGACAAGCAAAGTCAATGGGGAAACCAGATTCACTTAACAACTGTGTTACTAATTTAACAACTGCAGTGATCCACTTAACAAATGTGGCACGATAATTCGTAAAACGGGGCAAAACTCACTTAACACATTTCTCACTTAGCAACATAAATTTGGGTTCGATTGTGGTCATAAGTCGAGATCTAGCTGTATTAGATATATTCACCATCATAAGTTATAAAAATAGTAAGTTAAAAAACTTACTAGCTATAATTTCAATACTCTGAAATATAATTGCCTGCTGATGTCCTTTAAAAAAAAATAAAAACAAAGGATATATTTTTAAAAATCAAGGGAAGGAGCCTGGTGGCCAGTTGGGAAGGTAAATATCTAGGAATGCATTGGTGCTTCTGGATATCTTTTTTGTTGGATTTGACTTGGCTCAGGGAGATCCCTGTCAAAGCTTGCTTGTTCCTCTTAAAATCACTTCATGATTTTTGAGAGGACGGAACAGGCAGCTATGAACTTCGCAGATGGTACTTGATTTCGCTAATACATAATTCTTAAAAGAATTAAAACTAGATTAGGGTTTGCTGTTTCCCCATGCTTACCACTGCATGGGTAATTAGTGAAAATTTGTAGATCTGCAAAGTTTGGACAACAACCATTAACTCTGTTGGAGAACCATGCTTCCTTAACTGTTTATCTTACTAATTTATTATATTGCTTAAAATATATCAGCTAATGCTTCGATTGTTCTACCCCAAACTTGAGTTCTTATTAAGCTTTCACGCATATCAAATCTTCCTATAACAAAATGTTTTTGATTGTTCTCTAGATCTAATGATCTCCAGTTAGCTGAGATGCATGAAAAATCTTAAAATAAATGATTATTACGAACAGCACAGTATGCCTGAGCAATACTAAAATAACTATGCTCCGAGCGCAGCCCAGCATGCTGAAATAACCTACAATAATAAACCACTATGTGCAGCTCACTATGCAGAAACAATCCTAGAATTAAACTGTTAAACTGGGATTCGCAATATAATCAAGGCAAGAGGTATCAACAAGGAATACATTCAGCGACTTTGCATTATTTTCACATTAGCTTTTCATTTAAAAATAGCTAAGGGAAGGTAATAATTCTTCTGCTCTGAATTCCATATGTAAACTGTGTTTACCATTCGTCTTGGTATATTCCAATGCCTTGAAGGAACTTCGCCTTCAAGGTGATCCATACCACCTTTTTCCACACAGAAGCAAGAGCTGATTTAATGGCACTACACCCATAGCAAGTATAAGTTTATAAGCATCTATAGGTTTATGCTCACTATGTTCAGCCTTCTACTTGTCTTGGCTGTTTGTTTGTATGCTGTCATCATTCTGCAGGACTTCCAGTGGTTCTCAACTATTGAAAACCTTAAGTAATTTGCAGTCAAAACCTTCATGATAAAATATTACAGTTATAATACAACCCAGCCCGCCACGACATAATCCTCAATGATTCCCCAGATGATCTCCAGAAAAGCTATCTTTTAACCAGTGTTTAGCAAACTAAAAGAAAGAGGCCTAAACCGATTTCCAATCCCTGCCATCTTGTAGGGTGATATACCATCAATATGCTGATGATGTTCAGCTGCAGATCTCTGCCCATGGTGAGTTAAGTGATGCCACAAGTGTTCTCTCTCAATGCCTGGAGGCTGTTGAGTTCTGTATAGGGAACAATGAGTTAACATTGAACCCTGGCAAGACAGAACGGCTTTGAATGCAGGGATGGTCCTACACTGCCCTAGAGAGTGCATAATCTGGGGAGTCTCCTGAAATATAACTCCTGCTCAAGGAGCAAGTGGCAATCATGGCCAGGAAGTTCTTTGCATAACTGTGTGTTGTACTCAAGATATGTCCAATCCTGGATCGATGAGCCTTTCTCACAGTCACCTATATCCTGGTCACCTTCTGTTTAACCTATTGTAATGTCCTCTACACAGGGCTTTCCTGAAGGAAGCTTCAGTTGGCTCAAAATGCGGTGGCCCACAAATTTGTCTATGTGTCACCTCTTTGGCAGGAGTTGCATTGGTTGCCAATTTGCTTCCAAGTGCAATTCAAGGTGCTGGTTATGGTTAGGGTAAGCCCCAGATGGCTTGGGGTCAGGTTGTTTCTAGACAGCTTTTCCCTAGTTTCATCTACCCAGCCCACTAGAGCAGGAAGGCAGGACATGTTGTGTTTCCCATTTATTAAGGAAATATATCTTGTGGGATCAAGAAAAAAAGCCTTCTTTGTAGTGGCTCCCTCCCTGTGGGACATCTTTTCCCCAGAAATAAGACTGGCCATCTTGTTACTTTTCAAAAACACCCTGAAGACATAGTTCTGTCAGTGGACATGGGGACCCCAGGTTGATATTGAGCTGATCAATTGGCTTGTTTGATTATGCTGGAGGGGGAGAAGGGGGAAGAGTTTGGGATTTTAAATTTAAATCCCAAAATTTAAATTTTAAATTGTGGCTATTTATTGCTGTTTGCCTCCTGGAATCACCTCAGATTCCTCTAGCCAATACATTTATATAGGCTCTTCCTGACCTTTTTTTTTTTTTTTTACTTTCAATAAGAATTGTGCTATATTATCACATTGGTTTCTTTCCTAATAGGCAAGGCAAAGTAAAAGTAAGACAGTAAAACTGATAAAAATGTGGCTGGTAATTCAAAACCCTTATTTCCATATGTTCAGGGAATGACTAGTTTTATCAGATAGTGTAATGAACTTAGCAAAAACCCCAGCCTGAAGAAGTAAAATAAGAGGAAGAAGAAAAAGTTCAGGGTTAGAAGATAATGAGATATTAATTTGATGGAATGTCTGATAAAACTAAGCTGTTAAGGGAAAGATAGGAAAATGAGCCACTCTTAGGCAGCGCATTAAGATTACTGATAGTCAACATCAAGTGTCCTCTAATGAAAGTATAAGGATGGTCTATTTCCTTCCTTCCTTCCTTCCTTCCTTCCTTCCTTCCTTCCTTCCTTCCTTCCTTCCTTCCTTCCTTCCTTCCTTCCTTCCTCCCTCCCTCCCTCCCTCCCTCCCTCCCTTCCTTCCTCACTCCCTCACTCTCTCACTCCCTTTTCATATTATCTGATAGCAACTTTCCACCTAGGTTCTTAACATATTTAACAATTTAAAGTATCTTTTTAGATAGAGGGAGTATCCTTGGAGGTTGCAACATTGTGTATTTGATTGCCTGCAGGAAATCAGGAAGCAATACAATATTTACAGAATATTCAGCCTTTTGATGTTCATCTGTTTGCCTACTTGTAGAATTTATAGCTTTTAAACTAGGTTATTAACCAAAGTCCTTAAGAGAACACGATTAATTTATAGTGCAATCCTATACAGTACATGCCTTTTAAGAAATAAATTCCACTGAATTAAATGTTTATTTCGGGACAGAGGACGTAGAATTACAGACTAAAGTAGTACAATGAAGAAAAAGAATAACCAAAAAACAAAGTCTGTGCACATCTTCCCATCTGTTCAAACATGCCAGTTACCCCTTTTTGCTTTCAAATCCCAAGGCTACATTGGATGTCAGGTGGAAAGACAACTGCTCAGAAAAAATGGCTGGAACAGGCTGGCCTTTCTTCTGTCTCTCAGTTTCTAATTACTGGTGAAAGATATAAATGGCAAATGGAAGCAACCATATTTGGAAGCTCTGTGATCATTTTGTTTCCTGTACTAGCGGGCCACAGGCCCAGCAAGTTACAGAAGAAATGATGGCTCTCAGAAAATCCAGAAGCTACAACATTTTTCAATTGCAAGGCGTGTCCTTTCCATGGATTCAAGTTCTTGTTTGTAGGAAGGAAGAAGAAAAAAAGATATCGATTTTACAAATTTTATTAATTTTCAAATAAACATATGGACAAATAATACAAATATGGTGCATTTCATTAGAAAAACAAACACATAAAACGCCTACTCAGTAAGTATTCAGAAATAACCAGCTGTCACGCCTCACCGGGCGTGCCATCCGCTAGCGGGGTGTGGGAGCCCACCCGGGGAAGCCAGCCGCCGCCGCCAACCACGCCGCCGAAACGCCGCTACCGCCCGCCGCGGCCCAGCACGTACCCGGAAGCCCCTCGGCCAGCGCGTCTCGCCGTCGGGGGTCCAGCGGCGACCCTTCCCCCCTCCTGCCTGCTCTCCGCCATTGCGCCAGGGACGAAACAACCCGGGCCGCCGCAGACAGCCGAAGGGGGGGCGCCAGAGGCGTCGCGCGACGGGGCGGAGCCGGGCAACGCTGCGCAAGGCCGAGCCGCCACCGAAAGCACCGGAGGGGCCGAGAACGCCGTAAACGGACTGGGCCAGGCCGGGAAAGCTGCGGTGGGGGAGGAACCACGCCAGCAGGCTGATACGCACCGCGGTGGAGCTGCGAGGCCCGAGCATCCGTGGGAGCCGGCCCGGGACTTTGNGAGGCGTCGCGCGACGGGGCGGAGCCGGGCAACGCTGCGCAAGGCCGAGCCGCCACCGAAAGCACCGGAGGGGCCGAGAACGCCGTAACCGGACTGGGCCAGGCCGGGAAAGCTGCGGTGGGGGAGGAACCACGCCAGCAGGCTGATACGCACCGCGGTGGAGCTGCGAGGCCCGAGCATCCGTGGGAGCCGGCCCGGGACTTTGATGGCCAGGGAGCTGCCGGAAGGGAAGGCCGGGCGAGGCAGTGGAGCATGACTGACTCCGGGGAGGGGCGGGGCTGGACTAAGGGGACTTTAATCAGGGCAGGGCGGATGCTGGCTTGTGGTTGGGGGTGGGATGATGGGGCGTGGCACCTCTATTTACAGCACTGGGAGCAAACCACTCCCAGTGCTGACTTTGTTTCAGATTGAATAAACTTCCACTGAATGCACATCGTTCCTGCGTCTTTGGTTCTTCTCAGTCGTCATCGGACGGTGTGACAGTAAGTCAGCACTCCCCTTTATCCTAACGCTCCTTTGCCTGTCCCTTGTTTCGAGGGGATGGCAGAGGGCAAACAGGACACTCCACAGGGAGTGGAGGAAGAGGCTCCGGCTGGAGCCACGGGTCTTGCACCCGTCACAGAGGCCTCAGACGCACAGCCAGTGGTCAGGCCAAAGGTGACCAGGGCCGCGGTGCCCTCAGGGGAGGTCCGGGAGACCACAGCTTCAGGGGGTGCCACGGAGTGGTGGCAAAGCCCCGCGTTGGCCAACCTGGAAGCCGCACAAACTCGCACCCCGGGTGCCAGGCCTCCTCTTATGGAGTGGAGAGAAAGGCGGGTCACAGGGGATGACGAGGCGGAGTGGAGCTACTCGACGGCGCTGGGTCAGCATACGATGGATATACTCTGGGACCGGTTTGGCGAAGCTGGTTACCAAGGGCCGTCTTCATGGCCACGAGTGGACGGGTCGTTGGGACGTTCTGAGTCGACCCGGTTCCGGCTGAGCAGCCCGTGACTGCGACTGACACCAGTAGCAAGCACATCGGGGGCAGGAGGGCCCGGGGTGTCGGCTCCGCAACCCCAGTCCGGCTGGCAAGGTGGGTCCGGGCCCGGGGGTGCCTGGGAGGCAACCCCAAGAGGAACACCAGAGGTTCAAGGCCCTGGTCTGGGGACCCATAACCTGTCAATCCCTGCGGCTGCGGCTCCGGGCGTGGTCCAACCTGTAGGGCCATGGGGCCAGGAACCATCTGGGGCCCACCACCCATCCCCATCTCGTATGATGGCAACCCGGACCAGTTGGCCATGTATATGAGCCATGTGATTAGCCACTTGGACCGATACGGCCACTTATACCAATCCCAGTGGGCGATGGTAGTGGCTATCACCGCGGGGTTGCAGGGGGAGGCAGCGGCCTGGGCGGCTGATCTTTATAGTGACCACGCCCAGGAGTTGGGCAATGCCGGCCTGTTCCTTGAAGCCCTGCATGCCAGATTCGAGGACACTGCTCATCTCCAGCGGGCAGAGGCAGAGTTACTGGCGCTGAAGCAGCGGGACCGGGCTGCAGTGGACTATGTCCGGGACTTCCGGCGGCTGGCAGGCCGGTTGAGTTCGGTGTGGCCGGACCGGTTGCTGGTGCATCATTTTCGAGCGGGCCTGGACCATGAATTACGCCAAGCCTGCGTGTACCGTGGGGTGCCCAACCAGCTACGGGACTGGTGCAAGGTGGCCATCGAACTGGATACTGGGTTAAGGGAGTGCCAGAAAGGGGGTGGGACCACCAGCTGACCCCAACGGCCGTTGGGGAGGCAACGAGAGGGCGCACCACCGGCCGGCCCGCCGAAACCACCAGCTACGCCTGGAGGAGCCGCCTTCCGCTGTTTCCGGTGCAACCAGCCGGGACACCGGGCGGCTGAGTGCCCAGCCCCCACTCCGCGAGGCCCTTCTATGGCCGGACGAGCCACCCCGACCCCGAAGAGAGGCCCCGAGAAATCGAGAGCAGTGAAGCAGTTGGCAGCCCCGATGCCTCAGCGAGCAGACCCAGTGGAGGAGGACACCCGGGCAGTCGCACGGTACCAAGGAGGTCCCGACGACAGTGAAGACGAGGTGGCAAACGACCCGATGGTGAGTGAGCCAGTGAGCCCCTTCGTGCTGCCCATCACCCTTACCAACCCACGGACAGGGGTGCGAAGAGGCTACCGGTGCCTGATTAGCAGGACAGTCGCCCAGTGCCTGATTAGCACCCAGTGCCTGATTAGCAGGACAGTCGCAAAAGAGGGTGGCATCCGCCTGCAACGGCTGTCCCGTCCTGTTCGGTTCGAGCAGGTGGACGGGTCCTTGTTGGGGGGGGCCCAGCCACTCACGTTACCGAACCTGTCCGTATGGAGTTGGGGGGTCATTGGGAGGTCCTTCGCTTTATTGTTGCTCCAGCGATGACAGAGGCAGTGATTCTAGGCCTCGCCTGGTTGGACAAGTGGGCCCCAACCATGTGGTGGGAGGGGGGTTTCCGGAAACTCCAGCTTGGGGTTGGGCCCCAACCACCGCAGCAGGGCGCCAGGGCACGGATCACGAGGCAGTCAGCAGCAGTCCAACCCCCGGGTGGTGCGGCCACCGCCCCGTCGATGGGGGCACAGGAGGACTCCTTCCCGGCCGTATACAACGACCTGGCAGCCGTATTCAGCGAACAGGAGTGCAACCAACTACCGCCCCATAGAGCAACCGACTGCGAGATCGAACTGATACCGGGTGCCAAATTGCCAAAACCCCGGATGTACGCCATGGCGCCCAAGGAACTGCAGGAATTGCGGCCGTATATCGACCAAAACCTGGAGAGGGGGTTCATCGAGCCAGCCCGTTCCCGAGTTGCTGCCCCGATCCTGTTCAAGGAAAAGAAGGACGGGTCCCTTCGTCTCTGTGTCGACTTCCGGGGCCTTAATGCCGTCTGTGTGGAACACTTGTACCCCCTCCCCCTGATGAAGGACTTGGCCCAATTAGGTAGGGGCCGAGTGTTTACAAAACTGGACCTGCGGAAGGCGTACTACAGGGTGCGGATACGAAGTGGGGACGAGTGGAAGACGGCCTTCAACTGTCCCCTCGGTAGTTTCCAGTTCCGCGTGATGCTGTTCGGGCTACAAGGGGCCCCCGCGGTCTTCATGTAGCTGATCAACCAGGTGTTGCATGAGCATCTGTACCGCGGGGTGCTGGTGTACCTTGACGACATTCTGATATACACCGACACCCTGGAAGAACACGTCCATCTAGTACGACAGGTGTTACGGAAACTCCTTGACGCGCACCTATATGTGAAGATCTCGAAGTGTGAGTTTCACCAGTCCAGGTTGGACTACCTGGGGTACCGCATTTCAGGGGACGGTGTGGAAATGGACCCCCACAAGGTACAAGCAGTGTTGGAATGGCAAGCCCCCAGGACGCGGCGCCAGTTGCAAAGCTTCCTGGGGTTTGCTAACTTCTACCGGCAGTTCATACCGTCCTTTGCTGCCGTAGCCCATCTGTTAACGGAACTGCTACGGACAAAGCATTTGGCCGGTAAGCCCAAACCGGGTCAGCCACTGGCATGGACCTTGACATGCCAAAAAGCATTCGAGGGCCTTAAAGCCTTGTTCGCCAAGGAACCCGTGCTACTCCACCCGCAGCCCGATGCCCCCTTCATTGTGCAAGCAGATGCCAGTGACGTGGCCGTCGGCGCAGTACTGCTCCAACGGAATGAACAGGGGGTCCTCCAACCATGTGCTTACACGTCCCGCAAGTTTACCACAACAGAGAGGGGGTGGGCCATATGGAAGAAGGAGGCCTTTGCTGTCAGATGGGCACTGGCAACGTGGAGACACTTGTTGGAGGGGGCGGCCGTGCCGTTTGAGGTGTGGACCGACCATAAAAATCTCGAGGCGTTACAAACACCCCGACGCCTGTCGCCCAAACATGTCAGATGGGCACAATACTTTACTCGGTTCCGGTTCACCCTCAAGTACGTACCCGGGGGGAAGAACTTCCTTGCGGACGCTTTGTCACGTATGCCCCAGTACCACAGCAAACGTGAAGAGGTTGTGCAAGCGATCATGCCTCCCTACAACCAAAACCCCGAACGAGCAGCCCCATGTACAATGGCGGAGGGGGTGCTCCCGGACCTGCAGGCGGCTGTACAGAACGATGCCTGGTTGCGGGACCATCCAGGTCTCTTAACACTGAGGGGGGGTAGCCTGGAGGGGGGACAAGCTGTACGTCCCCGAGGCCCTACGGCATACCGTCCTCCAACGATGCCACGACGCCAAGCAGGCCGGACACTTTGGGTTCCTTAAGACATTACATCTGGTGCGGCGGCAGTTCTGGTGGCCCCGGGTGAAACCGGATGTGGAAAC
>NW_015386081.1:507445-515871 GCF_001527695.2 Protobothrops mucrosquamatus | reverse complement strand
TATGTGAAGGGCTGCCACGTTTGTGCCACCACTAAGCCCCGGGTGGGGAAGCCGATGGGCCTGCTACAAAGGGTAGCCGACCCAACACAGCCGTGGGAAGTGCTGGCTATGGACTTCATCGTTGACCTACCGGATAACCACGGCTACACCGTCATCTGGACCATCATCGACCTGTTTTCGAAGCAGGCCCACTTCATCCCGTGCAGGGGCCTGCCATCGGCCCAACGACTTGCCCGACTGTTCGTCCAACACGTGTATCGTCTGCACGGGGTGCCTCAGCGTATTATTTCGGATCGGGGAGTGCAGTTCACGGCACGCTTTTGGCGGGACTTCCTCCAGCTCCTTGGAACTACCCAGGGCCTCAGCTCGGCGTACCACCCCAGCACCAACGGGGCAGCGGAAAGAGCAAACGCCATGGTGGAACGCTACCTCCGCAGCTATGTGTCGTTCCAGCAGACCGATTGGGTGGACCTCCTGGCATTTGCGGAAGTGGCCTACAATAACACCGTGCACGGCAGCACTGGGTTCACTCCCTTCCGGGTGGTGCATGGGGTGGAGTTTGTTCCCATCCCCGAGTGGCCCCAGGGGACGGTCACTCCACACACCCCACAAACATGGGCAACACGGGTAGCAGGCCTCTGGGGAAGGCTTAAAGAGGCGTTGCTCAAGGCTGAAGCGGCCGCAAAGGCGCAGGCCGATAAAAAAAGGGCCAAGCATAGGGCCTTCCAGGTGGGGGACTGGGTATATCTGGCCACAAAATATCTCAAACTCCGGGTGCCCTGTAAAAAACTGGGTCCTAAGTACATCGGACCATTCCAAATAGTCCAGGTACTGTCCGCCTGAGATTACCCCCCTTCCTGGGCAAAATACATCCCGTGTTCCACGGGAGTCTTTTAAAACTGGCAACCGGACCCCCGCAACCAGTAACAGCACCGGGACCGGTCACCGGGTCGCAATACGAGGTGCAAGAGGTCCTGGATTCCAGGGTCTGCCGGGGAAGGGTGCAATACCTAATCCGGTGGAAAGGTTACCCCCTCACCGATGCATCATGGGTCGGGGAGTTGGACGTACATGCCCCTCGGTTAGTCCGGGCGTTCCATCATAAACACCCGGGCAAGCCAGGGGCAGTAGCATGTGGCGCTAAGTGTTTATCTATTTCTCTTCCAGGAGGAGCCGTGGTAGAGGGGGCCGCATGTCACGCCTCACCGGGCATGCCATCCGCTAGCGGGGTGTGGGAGCCCGCCCGGGGAAGCCAGCCGCCGCCGCCAACCGCCCTGCCGAAACGCCGCTACTGCCCGCCGCGGCCCAGCACGTACCCGGAAGCCCCTCGGCCAGCGCGTCTTGCCGTCGGGGGTCCAGCGGCGACCCTTCCCCCCTCCTGCCTGCTCTCCGCCGTCGCGCCAGGGACGAAACAACCCGGGCCGCCNATCACCTTCTTTTCCACCACCTCGGATGCAGTTTAGGGGTACTAGCCGATCATCTCCTCTTCTTAAAGACAAACATTTACATTATATTTATAAATACACCAAATTTTATATAATTCTACCCCTTCATCCCCTTCCCCCCTCCCCCCCGGACTTCCCAGAACTGAGTACAGGGATAAATACATAACATCCCAAGTCTAAAATAAGCTATCCATTCATAATACAAACAAAATTAACATACTTTAACTCTAACATACAATAATAAACTTATAATATATATATATAAATTATATTAAATATATAAAAATATTAGAAAAGAAAAATATTTATTCAAAAACTATATGATAATTAAAAAAAATAAAAAAAGATATCATACACCAAAATTGTCCTCCATCGGTCCATTTCTATGCCAATAAATTCAGTTTCTTCTTGTAGGGCTGTATTTTTGATATTTGGTCTGGATATTGTGCTTGATTTCCTATGAATATTCTGCCAATACTTTACTCCTTTGGCTTTAAATTCTGCCACAATACTCTAAAAGGTTGCTTTTATGACAAACCACCTTTTCAGCCATAAACAAAAGAAGCAAAACACAAAACATACCCCCAAATTAAGGATAACTATCAGTGAAACATAGAATCAGATGGAACACTCAGAATCCTTAACTGAAACACATGGTTGAGAATATAAAAGGAATATTATTAGTGAAAATAGCACTGGACCAAATAACACTGGCAATCTCTCACAGTTATCTTGCATTAGCAGTTGAAAGACAAACCTGAAATCTGACTTGTGGTTTTTGCTCATGTTATATTTTCAGTGGACCTTCCAAATGAAGTATCTGACAATGAAGCAAATGCTAGAAGACGATGGGAAACTATGCAAAGGGCACCTATTTTATTATTCCAATAATCTCTTTGCTGAGGTCTTTTTCCTTGATCATCTTATCCTATAGTCCTTGGCCCGACTCAGAGAGATACCTGTATGACAGTTTACATATTCATTTGACAATGCACGAAGTGAATATTTGGCTTGAGGCCAACCAGGGAGAGGGGGTCCCTTTTCTTTTCTGCCATTGCCATAGTCGATTTGTTGATGGATTTTTTTTTTCTTTAGTGCATGGCTGTCGCTTCTCTTTAATGTCTCCCTTAATCTCCAGAGATCAGCTATAAAATGGTTATGTGGAGAATAACTGTCAGTGGTTTCTCCCCTCTTGATGGGCCCATCTGAATTATTGGACCTGGGCAGCCCATGGAAGCACAACAGCCTAAAGCAGCAATTGTGTTTCAGATTTCATCCCACTTGGAATGTCTTCTAATCCCCATTGGAAATGCAGATGAAAATGCTTTCATCAGTTTCGTTTTCACTTTCTTCTTCTTTCTTCTTCTTCTTCTTCTTCTTCTTCTTCTTCTTCTTCTTCTTCTTCTTCTTCTTCTTCTTCTTCTTCTTCTTCTTCTTCTTCTTCTTCTTCTTCTTCTTCTTCTTCTTCTTCTTCTTCTTCTTCTTCTTCTTCTTCTTCTTCTTCTTCTTCTTCTTCTTCTTCNACATTTGGATGCTTGATAACTGCATCATATTTATGACGGTCGCTTGACAACTGCATCATATTTATGATGGGGTCATGTGATTGCCTTTTGCAACCTTCTGACGAGCAAAGTCAATGGGGAAGCCAGGTTCACTTAACAACTGTGTTACTAATTGAACAACTGCAGTGATTCACTTAAGAAATGTGGCAAAAACAAGTCCTAAAATGGGGCAAAACTCACTCAACAAATTTCTCACTTAGCAATATAAATTTTGAGCTCAATTGTGGTCGTAACTCAAGGACTACCTATACAAGTGTTTAAAAAGATCAGATGCAACAATAACCCCCTCAAAGCATCCAAATATTTTACCATTCCCCGCCAAAAAAAATCTATCCTTCGACAAATGAATCTGTACAAATGGGGGCAGGAGGTGGCTTAAAGCCCATCTAATTCCAGCTGTTGTTTGTGGGCCTCAAATACCTATGTTTAATTTTGTCTATGGATTGGAAAAAGTTAATTTCAAGCCTTGTTTCTCTTGCTAGCAGCAAGGACCTTTTTAAACGGAGTATTACTAGTGAACCATACCGAGCTGGTTAAAGAAACACTTTTCAGTTCCACCATGCTGTTGTTTCAACGACAATTATGGCAGCTGAAGTTTAATCATAGTGTTTGATAGCTCATTTTCTCAATGTCAACACGAGGCAGTGTTTTTGGTATGTGTGTGTGTGTCATGTGTGCGTGCGTATGTGTTTAAATGAATTCTTTCATTTGATAAGCTGGTTCTAACGCACTGGGCTCATTCAATAGGAAAGCTCTCTTTCACAAGGTTGCAGCTTACATATTCTGCGCCCCCCCCAATCACTCTCCCCACCTTTTCCTTTCTTTTTCCCTTCCTCCTGAAAGCCACATAAGAAGAGATTAATCATGAGGGGGAAACACAGCTTCACCCTCTAGCTGCAGGTCGCAATTTTTGTTTGTATGGAATTGGCTTTTGGAAAGCTGAAGGCTGCCGGAGGGCAGGGACCTGATAGAAGAAGAATCTGAGAATGAAGCAGTAGGGATTGATTAGGCAGCTTCATATCCCACACTCCATAAGCACACTCCAACTGCAATCTAACACACCGCTGAGCTGAATAGACAAGAGAAATTGGATTCCTTCCTAATATTTAACCTTCAAGTCCGCTCTAACAGTTGTTGATATGTTATTCTACTAGCAAGTAACAGAGTGACTTTTCTTTGTGATTCCTCCTTCTCCTCCTCCTCCTCCTCCTCCTCCTCCTCCTCCTCCTCCTCCTCCTCTTTAAGACCATTTCCTCAACTTGCACATATAGCTGGAGAAGTTAAAAGTGCTTCATGTATTTATATGTTACTTTGTCATTGTTCTACCATTCCTCTGTTTTGGAGAATTCCACTTCTTTATTGAGATTCCAAATAAAATTTTAGAAAAGTCCCAAAACCATAGAAAAAAGAGAGGGAAACTGTTGTATTTCATACTTTCCAAAACCCTGGCCTATCCTTTATAAATTGAATAGGGTCCATTATTCTATTTATTTACCTTGAATTGCACTGAACCGTTGCTACTAAATGCTTGAAACGTGTTTGCAAAAATAGGCAGCTTTTGCATGTAGAAAAGGAGTGTGATGCTTCAGCAGTTAAAGACGTTGAGTTTGTCAGCTAGAAAGCAAACAGCCTGGGTTTGAGACCCGAGCACCACGCGACGGAGTGAGCTCCTGTTACTTGCCCCAGCTCCTGCCCAACTAGCAGTTCGAAAGCATGCAAATACAAGTAGATAAATAGGTATTACTTTGGTGGGAAGGTAACAGTGTTCCATGCACCTTGGCATATAGTCATGCTGGCTACATGACTACAAAAATGGTTCAGATAATGCTGGCTTCCTCGTCTAAGAATTAGAGATGACAATCGCCCCCTAAACTTGGAATGAGTGGACAGGGGAGATCTTTATCTATACCTTTTTGTATGTGTACATATATATGAATATACATACAGTATATATACAGTATACATATACATGCTGTATACATATACATACATACAGTACATACATATGTTCTTTTTTGTATATTGCTAAAACTGCCATATTATCCAAAGACCTACCCAAATAATGCAACCTGAACACCATACAGAGACACACATTTTAACTTTGCCTATCCCTGAATATGCCAAGTCCATTTCCTTAAAAGTGGTCTAAACCTTAACAGATCCTTCTCTGTGACTGGGTAACTTGAGAAGATAGTACTATCTCAGTATGTATTAGCATTCAGGTAAATACAAAGAGACACCCTCCCTTTCAGACATTCCCACTTAATCCAGTGAGGTCGAAGACTGAACAATCAAGGCCAGCAGACTTGGCCCATATTTAATACCATTGGGTGGCCCCAAAAGGAGTACAGGTCTAAAAAGTCATCTGGAAGAGGGTTAATGACTGTGCAAAGAGAGTCCTTGGCAGCCAGCAGAGAGTTACTATGAATAACATTTTTAAATTGAGAGAGAATCTATTTGCCTGCCTGTCTGCCTGTCTGTCTGTCTGTCTATATCTGCCTGCCTGCCTGCCTGCCTGCCTGCCTGCCTGCCTGCCTGCCTGCCTGCCTGCCTGCCTCTCTCTCTCTCTCTCTCTCTCTCTCTCTCTCTCTCTCTCTCTCTCTCTCTCTCTCTCTCTCTCTCTCTCTCTCTCTCTCTCTCTCTCTCTCTCTCTCTCTCTCCCTACCTACCTACCTACCTACCTACCTATCTATCTATCTATCTCATCATCTAAGGACAGGAAAGTATAATCTTCTGAAAAAATGGTACACCCAAGTCTTAATGTTGGGATAACTTGATGGAGGTATTTTCAAGCAAGTAGTAGACCTGACTGAAAGAGGACCATCTTGTTTTCTACAGGGCTACATGTGGTTCACAGTGAGCTCTCTGGCCAGAGCTATTCAGTAAAGAACATGCTGAACGAGCAGCAAATAAGCATCAAATTTGCAATACCCATTTCACTTCTCATCCCTATTTCTCCCTATTTTAAATATCCACTAGATTTAGCCCTGTTAAAGATCAAGACATTTGAACTGATTTTGGGATGCTGAATGGGGTGAAATCTGTGCAATTCCATAGGAAAGTATAGCTTTATTAGATCAGATACTTCAATAAGTGAAAAAGAAGCTCAGTACCCTACTTTAAAGAGCACAACAACATTGTTCTTGTTTTTTTCTTATTAATTTTGGAGACACTCACAGAGTAATTACCATCTTTTTTAAAAGCAGCAACTTTGGAGGAGCAATACTGGTCATAATGAAACTCTGTCGGGTGTTTCAGCACCACTGGTGCTATTCCATTATCACCAAGAATGTGTGATCACCTTTAGACATGAAAAACTTCTATTTATCACAGTACAGTAGTCACTTGTGCTGCTTATAATAACTCTCACACTCAGTCAGATAAACAATAGTGAAAAAAAGCTGACAACAACCAGATCCAAAGATTAGACTGTGGGTGTAACTGTGGAAAAGCTTGGTTTGAGTCTAAACTCCAGATTCAGCTATATACAATGATTAAGTTAACCCATTAATGCCTTCTCTTTACATTTAAATATTGCTACAGCCAAAAAATAAAAAAAATAAAGAATAGTGTTTCAGGGCTTGAACTGCAAACTCCTTCTAGAACCAAGAGCAGGCAAGCAAACAAATAAGCATATATTCATAAAATCATTCATGCATTTATCTTTTCAAGAAAGCAGGTATCTCTAGGTCAAGCAACAAGGCTACTACATAATAATTGCATTTCATTATTGCAGTCTATATTAACCCTAGTGGTGTATATATATATGCAATTGGATTATAATCAATTTGGAGCATTACTACAAAGAAGCATATATTAGAAATTCTCAAATCCTTTCAGGATTAGATGGTATACAAATTTAATAAAGAAAATGTTTCTGAAATACTTTCAGAATAAGTAGAGCATAAATGAGCAAATACAATCCTACACACAAATGCATTCATTCAAAGTGTCTGTCTGTCTGTCTGTCTGTCTGTCTGTCTGTCTGTCTGTCTGTCTGTCTGTCTGTCTATCTATCTCTACCATCTTTTAAACAAACAAACAAACAAACAAACAAACCCAAAGTGATATACAATAACTATCAAAGCATCAGTACAGAATGAAAACAGATATAAAATTATCAACAAAAAGAGAAATATTACAAGAAATTAAAAGTTAGAGAACTTTAATATGAAAATAAATATTATTAAAAGAAGCCTCCCTGTTTTATATGGATGAACTATATTGTCACTGAAAGCTTTGAAAGGGAAAGCATATAAATCCAGGGTCAGCCGTGCCTACAGACATCTGAAGGCATCAGAGGGACTCCAAAATTCCATTATAAATACTTAAAGAAAAGGTTGGTCAGAAAGAGAATGACTGATCCAAAGTTATTAGGGGTTAAAGGTAGACTAAAACCTGAGTTAGATGCTCTTAGGCCAACATCTTAATCATTATTTAACTAATAACTCTCTTTTGGGGCCAGCATCCAAGTTAGTATATGTAATTGTGCAGCTGAATTGACTATTTTGAAACTCCTTTTCATGGAAAAAAATAGAAATATTATAAACAAATAAATGAATAAATGCTTGCTTTTAGACATTCTAATTTAACAGGCACAATACTCCAGAAAGATTTCATATATCACCACATTGAAATAGATTGGATATATTTGTGAACATTTTCTCTGAAAATATACAAATATCCACCAAAAGAACAGTACTCATAATCATGCAATATAAGGGCAAGCTCCTGTCCCTTTTTTGAAATGGAAATGTAGCACTTTAGTCTGCAAAGCAACATAAAACCTTCCACTCCCCACCATCTAATCCAGACATGTCAAATACAAGGCCTGGGGGCCGGATGCAGCCTGCGAAGTGGTTTCATGTGGCCCACGAAGCCATCCTGGAAACAGTGAGGGAACAGTCCCCGCTGCCTTGGCCCTGGCCCAGGCCAGCCAGGAGCCAATGTACAATTTTGTGGTGGCCATTTTGGCACTTGCCCCAGTGGACCATGCCTTGGCACTTGCCCTGGTCCCACCCCCTTCTGCCAGAGACCGTCAGATCTGTCCCACTCCTGCCCAGGCCCCCACAGGCACCCTTGATGTGAATGATGTAGAACTGACCATGCCTACCCAGTAGGCCACACCCACTTCATCCACGCCCACCCAGTAGGCTGCACCCACTCTGGCCACACCCACCCAGCTCCTCAAGGGCAACCGAAATGCTGATGCGGCCCTCAGTGAAATTGAGTTTGACAGCCCTTGTTGTGTTCTTTGTATTCCCCCCCCTTAATCCCCTATGCATATCCTGATCACCCATTAAGGGTGATTGCCCTTCACCATTGATCGCCCATTAAGGGTGATTGCCCTTCACCATAGATCGCCCATTAAGGGTGATTGCCCTTCTCCATCTGCATACAGTTTCATGCCCGTTGCTGG
>NW_015386081.1:501978-503878 GCF_001527695.2 Protobothrops mucrosquamatus | reverse complement strand
TTTCATGCCCGTTGCTGGTTGGCTAACTAGCAACAGGGTCTTGCCAGCCAATGGAATTGTGTGATTACAAGCCAGGGGAATCCCATAAAAGAGGGCTCCCCTGGCCCAGAGAGCCAGTCCAGATTTACTTGATGCCTTGCCAATAAACCGAGAGCTGACTGTCACTCGACTCGTGTCTTACTGCCTGCGCGATCTAACAGCCCTGATCTAATCAGAGCTGAAGAAGCTTCTCAGACGAGAAGCGAAACGTCTTCAAAAGAAACACAAGAAAGTCCAGTTGCCTCCTGAAAAAAGCACCTTTGGGACAACCATACCTGGATGACTGAGAACCTCCGTAGACATGTAGCACTTTAGACATGCCCGAACCAACTTCAGCGGGATGACCATCTGTTCCGTATCCACGATTTATTTTTTTATTCTAGTTTTAATTTTCATTTTGAAAGCTTGAAGCACTATGAGCCTTGAAGCTGGTTGGTTGCAGGACACACACTCCTCCAAAGATGATGTAACCACATGGAAAAAAGACTCCAATTGACTGCTTAAAATGGAAACATTCCCACAAGTAGAGGAATGGTATAGGGTTTCCTGCCGGAGCAGGGGGTTGGACTAGATGATCTCCCAGGTCCCTTCCAACTTTATTATTATTATTATTATTATTATTATTATTATTATTATTATTGTTGTTGTTGTTGTTGTTGTTGTTGTTGTTGTTGTTGTTGTTATGGTCTATATATTTTCTACTCAGTCATGAATTTGGAGCTTACACTGAGGAAATTGGCTTGTTTTGTGAGGCAGATGGTGTACTCAAGGCTAGTTCTGCTACTGTTTATGGATTCTCTTATAGAAGGTACAGTACCATAACATTTTCAGAAGAGGAGAAAAAAAAAGTTACTTGCCCACACCTTTCTGGAAACTAATAATACTTCTTGGTGGCCAGATATTTTCTAAATCCAACTACCTCTGGAATCAGAGAATAGCTTTTTATACTCACATTTATAATGCGGAATTCAAATTGCATTATTATGTGAAATGTAGCAGGGGAAATACAGGCCAAATACTCATTCAAGAAAAAAAAATGTCATTGGCAAGCAAACAAAATAGTGTTCATTAATAAATTACTTTGAGTTTCATAATTAAATATTTTGGTGCACAAGGCTGTTCGTGCAGTTCTGCATGACAATCTTATAATTAAACAAAAGAAATGTGGGCTAAAGAGAACGGCCATAAGGTGAATGTAAAGTGTCTAAAAAAACATGCACAAAAGTAAATATCAATAGGCTGGTATCAGACTACAATAGTATTTCTCAACCTTAGTTACTTCAAGTCGCAGAATTCTCTATCTAGCTGGTTGGGGAATTCTGGGTGTTGAAATCCATACATGATCTCTGGAGGGCCCGGGACAGGGGTTATTCCTCTGTCCTTGTTCTTTTGGACCTCTCGGCGGCTTTTGATACCGTGGACCACGACATCATGCTGCGACGGTTGAGTGGGTTGGGAGTGGGGGGCACTGTTATGCGGTGGTTCTCCTCCTTCCTCATCGACCGTACGCAGTCTGTATTGGCAGAGGGACAGAGGTCGACCCCAAGGCCCCTAACTTGCGGGGTCCCACAAGGGTCGGTCCTCTCTCCCCTTCTGTTCAATATTTATGTGAAGCCGCTGGGAGAGATCATCCGTGGCTTTGGGGTGGATTTCCATCAGTATGCTGATGACACTCAGCTGTACATCTCCACCCCAGGCCACCCCAACGATGCCCTTGACGTGATGACCCGTTGCCTGGAGGCCGTAAGGGTCTGGATGGGGAGGAACAGACTCAGGCTCAACCCTTCCAAGACCGAGTGGCTGTGGCTGCCGGCGCCGCGGCATAGTCAGCTGACTCCATCGCTGACTATAGGGGGCGAAA
>NW_015386081.1:473593-501542 GCF_001527695.2 Protobothrops mucrosquamatus | reverse complement strand
GTTTTTAATATAGATATTATTGTATTATTGTATTGTGGTTTTTATGAGGCTGTTAGCCGCCCTGAGTCCTATGAGGAGAAGGGCGGGGTACAAATTAAATTATTATTATTATTATTATTATTATTATTATTATTATTATTATTATTATTATTATTATTATTATTATTATTATTATTATTATTATTATTATTATTATATTAAAGGTTGAGATATAATGGACTAGCAGGAGCTTTCAAACAGGATTCTCCACTTGCTATTACAGCAAACTTTTTGAAACCTATCTCTGAACATGTTCTCTTTCCCTTTCTGTTTAAATTTCCAGAAGGGATGCAACAAATGGCCCCTAACCAAAAAGTCCCTGCAAGTATAGGGAAGTCCCATGCCCCAATATAGTATGTAAAAGTACACACATATGCATTTTTTAATAAACTCCAGGCCAGAAAAAGTCTAACTATATATGAAATAATTCAGTCACATGTGGTATAGAATAAGGAGTGGCTGGATGTGAAGAAGCTAATTTGCAAATTGCCTTTTCTTGCCACAAATTGTACTTTAAAGGGGGAAAAATCTGCAAGGAAGACAGGTACAAAGAAGAGATAAAAGCAGAGGAAGAAGAGAAGAACATAGTACTGATGGGACAGTTGGAAAAGGGAACAGGAACTGAAACCAGAACTTGAATGCTAGATTAAGTAAATGAAGTCAAAGCTAAGAGAAATGAATGATTGGCTAGTTGGGGATACATGGAGTATCTTTTTCCTTTTTGTTGTCTGCTTGCCTGTTTGCAACTAATACAACCTAGTTGCCAAAATAGTTGCCTTTCTCCTATCTTCCTCAAGCAACTTTTCATTTTAATATCCTCTAGGCGTCCTCTAGGTTATAAGAACTAGAGATCGCCTGAATTCTTATTCTCTCCATAGAATAATTCAGAGCATTTTGGATATGAGAAGTTGGTATTTAGAATACTTTATTGACCAAGTGTGATTAGACACAAGGAATTTGTTTCAGGTGCAGTAGCATTCAGAGTATATGCAAAGCAACTTATACAGCCTAAATCTGCCACCCACCTCTAGCCATTTTCTCTCTCTCAGGCACTCCTCTTTCTGTGAGTGGAACGACCAGGCAGACTATTTTGAGGGACTTTGAGATGGGGTGTCCATCTTTGGCTTTTATTATACTGAAGGTAGGGAAAGCTATGAGAGTAAACGGAGCAATATTTGAAAATAATGTACCTTTCTACTTAATGAGCTTAATTGCTTATAATGAATAGTACCATGTCACATTTTATGCTGCAATTACTCATCAATCATAAAGAGAAACATTATTATTTCTTTTTCTCCCTCTGTGTGGGATCTGTTCATTTTAATCACTGTCTTTCCCCCCCCTTTGGTTTAAATAACAGATCTGAAACTTTCTATTAATACCTCTCCTGCAAGCATCTGAGTGCTAAGGTTTAAATCAGAACATTTATTTGCAAGATAGTATTTGGAAGGCAGAATAAGGGTCATCCAGTTGTTGAGAGGAAAGGGAGGGCAGGGAAGGAAACAAAACATGGAGTCAAGAAGTCAATTCCCATAAAAATAGCTGATAGCTGTCACCATAACCTCCCTATTGAGAGCTTTTGTTGGTGCAATTTCTCTGATATTGGAAAAATCATCATCATCATCTCTACCCACACCAGAATGACATTCCAAAGTAGAACATGGAATGGAAGAGAGTGACATGACATCTATTTTACTGACTAACCTGAGGGAAATGAGTAATGGATGCGGATAAAAGCGTCAAGGAGAAGGAATCACAGGAAGGAGGCTATCTACTTATTGGGCTCAAGATCTTGCAACACCTAACACAACAGTCTTTTCTTTTGGCTTGAATGCTGGAACATAACAAACTAAACCTTAGGAAAAGTTCATGCCCATCGCCTTGGCCTTCCAAAAGACCTTGAAGAGATGATTGTGCCTGGAACCCCAATGGGGGTATAGGTCTTTGGAGGTGGCTAATGCAGTAGGTGACACCTAACCTCCTTCCTGTGTGCATTTTGCTACCTCCATATCCATCCATCTCCTGGAAGATGGTTATCTCAAGTTTCCATTGTTTGCCAGAATGTATCCATGCCCATTAAGGTGCTCGCCAACATCTCTTTTGATTCACATCAAGCTGATACCCTGCCTGATTTTATAAACTTTTCAGCTTTTTTTTTTAAGGGAAACTTAATAAATTGTAAAGCAAAGCATCAGCCCCAAATACAATTCTAATTTCCACAAAACTCTGGGCCCTGCGTAGCTCAGTATTTAACTTGGAAATATTTGAAAAGTATTTTAGACAGGGCAACTCATCACAGCAGCTACTCTCTGCATTCCAGACTTAGCCACCATGGGCATCTACAGAATCATGTTGTTTTTGTGAAAATGATGAAAATAGTGTTGCTATGTCCTGGTGCAAACTCTGCCCCCCCTTTTTTTTACATGAGGCCCATACAAAAGAGGTAAGGCTTGGGTCACAATGGTATGATGCTGGTTTCATAATTCTTTCCTGATTTAGGCCACCTGTGTGAATGCTGCTGATGATCACCAACTCTTGAATACCCCTACTTACATAAGAGTGATTGCTAATCCTTCAACTGGGGTAGAGAATTTCCTTGTTATGAACTTTAATTACAATAAAAATAGACAGCCCGCAGACACATGGATTTTAGTTGCCACAAAGTTCTTGATGATGTAGCTTTTCCCCCCAACAAAGAGATATCCTAGCAAAAATGCTTGGAATACCTTCAAAATATTATTATTATTATTTATTGAATTTATATACCGCCCTATCTCCCTTACGGGACTCAGGGCGCTGAACAGGCAATAATAAAAACCACGATAAATATACACAAATTTCTGTTCTAAAATCAAATTAAATAACAGGCCTGCTCTAAAAATATCCCATACAAAACCCCCACTAAAACATAATCAAACTACGCCAGGCCGGCCGCACAGAATAAATGGGCCTTCAGGGCTCGGCAACAAAGGCGTAGGTCCGCAACTGTACGTAGGTCGGAGGGTAGGTCATTCCAGAGGGCAGGAGCTGCCACAGAGAAGGCTCTCCCCCTGGGGGAGACACGTGTAAGAGCAATTGCAACTGAGCTTCTTTGTAAGGGAGTCTTGGAGTTTTATTCTTTATCCTTAGGTATAATAATGTGGAATCCTGTGATTTGCTTTGTTGAAGGACACTCTTTGTAAATGTCCATCTCTTTAGTAGAACATTCTGGTTCCCATTCTGTATTAATATTTTGAAATATACTGAACTCTAATGAATTTTCATTGTTATCACTCATAGGATTTTTTTTTAAAAAAATAAATACTATCATTTTCTTTTCTCCCCAAACCCCTCCCCTTCATTTTAACAGTTTTTCTCTTTTTCTAGTTTAAGCGAAAAGCATTAAACCTTGTTCATTTATTAATTCCTCTCCCTCAAACATCTGAGTAACTTGATTTCAAATCAATGCATTAATGTCCACAGTGGTATCTTGGTTGGAAAACACCAACATCTGAACATTTCAGTGAATTCAGACAGTCTACTTCAATACGTTTTTATATATGAATATAAACTCTCTGTGCATTTTGAATTATTCCATTAAATGTGTAGATTCAGGGTGATGAATTATGTGTATTTTGCTGCAGCCTAATGAGCATGCCAGAAATATAGTTAAATATAGATTTTGACACTTTGATAGAAAGGGTCCTATGTATCTAATGAAATGTATACGAAGAACGGTAGGCGAACTTTGCTGTTCATTTTTTCCCTAGCGTTTGAACTGCATTCTCTAAATCAGGGGTGCATCATATGGATGCTGTGTCCATCCCAGCTCCGGCAATGCAAAAAAAGTCGTGATACGTCGCAATATATCACGTGACGCAGCAAGTTTGACACCCGTGCTCTAAATGGTTGACAAATGAATTTTATCCCTAAAGTCTTGCTAGTCTCTGACCATATAGCATAAATTAAAATAATTTATGCATACATTGAAACTATGCAGATTGGATCACAAATCACAGATTGTTCTTTATAATACAAAATAAACATGGTTTGTTTGGTTATTTATAGAATTTCTACAGCAATCAGGGTGATTTATAAATTATTATCCATCATGTGACTTCTTATTATGTAATAATCCATAGATATAATATACATTCTATAAAATCAAAAATATATACATCAAAATATTAGTATATTATACTAATACACTAGTAGTTCAACAGTATCATAAAAGAGTAGCCATACATTTGAAGCCCTATCTATTTATTAGCAATAAAATAAAAGAATACCTTTAAAATTAGCCTGTTAGTACTGCTCTCTTTATTTCGTTCCCGGATTCAGTTCTATTATATGAGCATGATCCAGTAATAACATTTTCATATAAAAACTTTGCAAAGTACAGCTATGTCCTAGATGATTGAATTTCTGTTTCTTCATCCTAAACCCATTTACATGTAATCAAATACTATTAATCTCATTTCAACTTTCTTCTATTTTAAGGATATGCAACTTAATCCTATGAATATTCAGATGATTCTGCTGAAATCTGGGTAACTGCTTTTAAGAATATAGGCTTAGGCTTGCAATCTTAAGATGTAGGCTTTGTCCTTGTTTACATGAAACAAATAACCCAGGCATCCCTTTTCCTAGTCAGTAGACTTAGTACTGTTCACCACAAAACATGCTTAGTGGTTTTGAAGGAGTTAAGTGTGAGTTAACTCTGTGGTCAGCTGTTTTCTGGCTATGGCTCACTGAGTGGGGAAAACTTAGCCCTATTGTAATCTAAGTCAATTTAAAGTTGATTCTCTTGTGATTATATGACTAAGTCAATTAATGCTTTATTTGGGTTCTATGGCACTCGAATAAGTCCTCCAAGTGAAATGTGTGATCTCATCCTACTTGCTGAATGACTGTATAGATAGTCCTCAATTAATGACCATAACTGAGCCCAAAATTTCCTAAGCAAGGCAGTTGTTAAGTGAGTTTTGCCCATTTTACAACCTTTTTGCCTCAGTTGTTAAGTGAATCACTGCAGTTATTAAGTGAATCAGGTGGTCCTTAAGCGAATCTGTCTATGCTTGTTGGAAGCCAACTGGAAAGGTTAGAAATGGTCACATGACCCCGGGACAGTGGAACTGTCATAATTAGGGGATCAGGGGACTGGAGGCTAAAACATATAAAGAACGGTTGCTGGAATTGGGTAGGTCTAGATTAATGAAGAGAAGGACGAGGGATGACATGATAGCAATGTTCCAATATCTCAGGGGTTGCCACAAAGAAGCTATTCTCCAAAGCACCTGAAGGCAGGACAAGAAGCAACGGATAGAAACTAATCAAAGAGAGAACCAACCTAGAACTAAGGAGAAATTTTCTGACAGTTAGAACAATTAATCTGTGGAACAACCTGCCTCCAGAAGTTGTGAATGCTCCAACACTGGAAGTTTTTAAGAAGAGACTGGATGACATTTGTCTGAAATGGTATAGGGTTTACTGCCTGAGCAGGGGGCTGGACTAGAAGACCTCCAAGGTCCCTTCCAACTTTATTATTATTATTATTATTATTATTATTATTATTATTATTATTATTATTATTATTATTATTATTATTATTGCCAGTGGTCATAGTTATAAGTAGTTATAAGTCTGAAAAATGCCCAATGTATGCAAAACATAATGTACACAGTGTTCTGTAGGCACATGATACATGATCACATCCAGACATAGCTGGGTAAACTTAAGTCCACTTGAAATCAATGCATGCTGATGCATCTATTATGGGAAATCACATTCATACTGTGAAATTGCCCTAAGGAATTTTCTAAAATCTTAATCAAACTCTTTTATCTTGGAGAACATTTGTCTATAAATTGTGTCTTATCCCACAAAAGCTAAATTTTACTAGAGTAGATCAATGTATTTATTTATTTACCACCCGTCTCCCTTGGAATTTTTCCCCATTATTATGTAATTACTGAAGGTCAAAAATCCTACAGCAGGTACAAATATTTTTTCCCCTAGCTTGGAAGCAATTGTTGTTGTTTTCCCTCTATCTCCAAAGGCTATAGGAGGCATGAAGGGGGCACAAGGATGTAGTCAGAAAAGGCAGGAATAACGCTTCTGACCCTCTTTTTCCATATCACTGAGTGTGGAAGAGATCAACAGAGTAGATGTATTACACCCTTTGGAAGTTTTGTAGCCTATCACCATACTTTTCCCCTACAGATAAAGAAATAAATAAAACCGGGCTGCTCAATTTTGACATTTTGCCACCACGTATTGCCAGTAAAATCTGGGAAGGATTTAAGGACTGTAAAGGAGAATAAGGAGGAAGAGGAGGAGCTGCAGTGGGGACTGCAGTAGGATGGAAACAAAATGTGGTCCACAGATGGATGTATTATGCTCCATAGAAAGGGAAGGGAAAGAAATTCTTCAACAGCTATTTCAACTCTTATCACATAATGTCCTGAACCCAGAGCAAAGAGTTAAAAATAAGGATTAGTTATCAAGACTCTGGGACAGTATTTCATCACTGAATGAGTGTTTGGTGACAAAGTGGAATATTTAGGTTCAGAATATGGACTACATCAGCAGCTTTAATTACTCTAAGTGAGTGAAGAGAGCAATTTCCATGATAAAGATGCATAATGAGTGTTTAGAATTGTTCTATATAAGATTTGCTACACAATAAATCACACCAATGGTCGTTTCACCATGAGCCAGACTTGAAGTTTTCCTGCCCTTGCTGTGTTCTTGCATTATTGCATAGCTTTGAGATAATATCTATCACATGAACTTAAGATCCCCTGTGAATTTTTTAGCAAAGACCCGTTTCCTTTTTTGTGAGATCATAAATTATTGCTCACCATAGTTTGCTGTGTGGCAGTGATTGGATTTGGACCCTGATTAATGAAGTGGTAATGTGGCACAATATGGATAGAATATAACACATTGTATATGGATCATCTAGCAATGTGCTTGCATATAACCTGCTAGTTATCTTGGGAAAGGATTTCCACCAGCCAATCCTTACACACTTGATGGTTCTGTGAACCATCTGCGTAGGAAAGCATTCCAGCTTTACTGCATACTGAGTGCTGTCCTAATCTAAGCCACATTTAGGCCAAAGAGTATGAAATGGAGAGCAAATGGAGCCAAATATATGCAAAATGGGAACTCTGGAAAGAAGATAAGAATATAACTACCAACACGATCTGAAACCTTAATTTTCAAGGGAATGCAAGAGCAGTGTCCCTTCAGTGTATTCTTATATGAATACATGGAAACAGAAGAGAGACAGGAACAGCATTTCTTGAGTAGCCCATTCTCTTACTACTTTACCCTTTCCACATGAGATCCCATTCAACCCACATTTGCAACGCTGTGTGTGGATTTTGTAAATATAGCTTATAGGCTTCTGTTGCAACATAGTAGCCTGTCCTGGGTTCAGCATCTTAAATTCTCCAGATATTTGAGAAGTAAATCATTTCTCCCAGGTCCTATAGGATTTCTGACTATTGTTCCTTTATTTTTTGCCTATCACTGGTGTTAAAAAAACCTCGTGTTCAAAAAGGTTTTGTAATCAATTGGTATGGCATCCTTGTGATTACAGCATGACTAGGTAAATTTGCTGAGGTAATGGTCAACCATTAATAAATAACACCAGTCCTTTATCAAACCATTTAATTTAGGGTGAGGGGAACTAAAATAAGCAGATGTAAGTGATTGATATGTAAAACTCACTGCCATATAAAAAAAATTTGGTGGACAAAAAAAGAAAAACAGCCAAATTTATTCTCATCAAGTTTACTTTCAATTCACAGAAGGTGATCAGAAAACACATTGTTACTTTCTTGCTTTCTTACTTTCTTTTGGAAGCAAAGACTGAGAGTGAATGATTGACTTTATACTGTGGATAGATCTTTTCCATAATGTTCTGTCTACAACTTGCTCTTTCAGGTCTTTCAACAATGCAGTAATTACCACTTTCAACTATGGGTCTATCCACCTTGCGTTGGTCATCTTTTTCTTTTATTCTCTTACCTTCTACCTTTCTCAGCATTATAGATCTCTCCAGAGAGCTAGGTCTTTGCGTAATGTTCTGAAGTGGGATCATTTGAGCCCAGTTGTTTTTGCCTCAAATTAAAATTCTGGATTTGTTTGGTGATGTATTTTCTTGGGTTTTTTTTTTTTCCCCTCTCCATAGTATTCCCGATATCAAGATTCAAAAGCATTAATATTCTCAAGGCTTTTATGGCTGCTCTATCAAAAAAAAAAGTTTTATTATTTTTTAACAGAGCTCAATAATAATTATTCAGCAAAAACATGTTGTCTGAGTATCTTATTCACTAATACAAATTAAATTCCTAATCCCTAAATCTTTTCTCTAACCATTGATAAAATAGGTCCCAAGTTTGAAAATATTCTGTTTCTTCTTTTTCTTTCAACCTTAGAGTAAGTTTGTCCATTTCCGCACAGTCTAATATTTGTTTGATTATTTCTTCTTCTGGTGGTATTTCTTCATTCTTCCAATATTGTGCAAATATAATTCTTGCCGCTGTTACCACATGTAGAATCAAATATGTACTTTTCTTATCAAGTTTTTCTGGCATTATACATAGTAAAAAAAAAAAATCAGGTTTATAGTCTATGTGTTTCTCTAACATTTTTTCTAACCAAGTGTGGATTATTGTCCAATATCTCATTGCTTTAACACATGTCCACCACATATGGTAATAAGTACCTGATTTGTGTTTACATTTCCAACATCTCTCTGTTTTTAAACATTTTTGCTAATCTTGTTGGTGGCAAATGCCATCTATAAAACATTTTATATAAGTTTTCTTCGTATGAAGCTGACATTGTCAATTTATAGTTTCTTTCCCACAAACTTTGCCACTTTTCTAAGTCTATATTATATCCAAAATTCTTTGCCCATGCTATCATTGTCTCGTCCTTGTTCATCTTCCATTTTGAAATTTAATAAGAAATTGTACATTTTTTTAATTAACTTTTCATCAGAAGTTAATAATGTCTGATCAAACATAGTCTGTTCTTTGTAAAAACCATACTGTTTAATATCTTTATCATATCTGACTTGCATTTGTAAATGTGACCACCATGTTAAATCAATGCCCTGATTTTTCATCTCTTGCCTAGATTTTAAGTTCCCTTCAGAATTTAGAATATCTTTGTATGTCCATATTTTATTGAGACTGACTATATTTGGACATACGGATGCTTCCATTGTTGAAGGCTATCCTGAATTTTCAAATAAATTTTACATTTTACTTTTTCCCAAGTTAATAATAATGCATTTCTAATATAGTGGTTTTGGAAGTATTTATGTATTTTATTTTTTCCATACCATAGAAAAGCATGCCAACCAAGTTGCAGGTCATGTCCCTCCAGATACAGCAATCTTTTATTTCTAAGAGTTATCCATTATTTTATCCATGTTAACACTGATGCTTGATAATATAAAACCCAATCTGGCAAGCCAAAGTATTTCCCTTGTCTTCTTGTAACATTTTCAATTTAATTCTAGTTTTCTTTCCTTGCCAGATAAATTTTTGAATTAGAGAGTTTAAATCTTCAAAGATTTTTTTTCTCATGTTTTATAGGTATCGTTTGAAATAAAAATAATATTTTGGTAATATATTCATTTTTACCATAGCAATTCTTCCTAACATCAACAGTTGAAGATTCTTCCATTTTTCCAAATCAAGCTTTATTTGGTTTAACAATTTAATGTAATTATCTTCTTTTATTGTTGAACATCTTGCTATCAAATATATTCCCAAATATTTGACCTTTTTGACTATTTGCAATTCTATTTTTTCTGATAATTACTTTTTTTGTTTATCTGTAAATTTTTTAACTATCACTTTAGTTTTTTCTCTATTTATCTTTAATCCTGCTATGTCTCCAAATTGTTGTATCTTTTCCAACAGTTTAGGAATCGTCTCTAAAGGTTCCTCTAGAATGAATACCAAATCATCTGCAAATGCTTGCAGTTTGTAGGTTTCACCTTTTATTTTCAATCCTTTAATTTCTGGATCTTGCCTAATGTTTCTATTTAAAACTTCCAAAGTTAAGATAAATAGCAATGGGGATAATGGACATCCTTGTTTTGTGCCTTTTTGTACATTAAAATTCTCTGTGTAATCCCCATTTACAATTACTTTTGTTGTTTGTTTCTGATATATTGTCTGAATCGTATTTATAAAGTTTTGACCAAAGTCCATTGTTTTTAGTTGTTGAATCATAAATTGCCAAGAAACATTATCAAATGCCTTTTGGGCATCTAAAAATACTAGTGACAGTTGTTTCCCTGGGTGAAGTTCATAATATTCCAATATATCTAGTATTACCCTCAAATTATTTTTTTATTTGTCTCTTTGGCAAAAATCCATTTTGATCTGGGTGTATAAATTCAGTCAAAAATCTTTTCAGCCTCTCAGCTATTATTGAAGTGAAGATTTTATAGTCCACATTTAGTAGTGATGTTGGTCTATAGTTTTTTATCTGGGTCAGATCTGAGTCCTCTTTTAGTATCAAAGTAACATTAGCTTCTGTCCATGTATTTGGGAGTTTTGCCTCCAATAAAGTTCATTACATACATTTTTCAATGGTGAACTTAATATATCTTGTAAACATTTATAAAACTCTGCCAGGAGTCCATCTAGTCCCGGTGTTTTTTCATTTTTTTGTCTTTTTATTGCCTCTGTCAATTCCATCATTGTTATTTTTTCAAAGGTGCTTTTCCAAAAGGCAACTGGTCTTTCTTGATTTTTTTCCTTGAAGACATTTCACTTGTCATCCAGGAAGCTTCTTCAGCTCATCTTCAAAAATCAACAAAGTCCAGTTGCCTTTTGGAAAAGCACCTTTGGGATACCACACCTTTCTATATCTTTTCCAAACTCTTCAATTTTATTTCTTCCTCTCCACTCTGTACTTGTTATTTCTGGCCCATTAAAAGGGTCCTTGGTCCCCTCCCTTGAACACCTCCTGTCTTTTGGTGAGAACCTCTTCTAGGCTCCTCCTGTGGCCAAATCCCTTGCTTACCATATGACCTCCACTGTGTCTCTATGTTCTAGATCAGGGCTGGGGAACCTTGGTTCTTTTATGACTTGTGGACTTCAATACCCAGAATTCCTGAACCAGCCATGCTGACTCAGGAATTCTGAGAGTTGAAGTCTACAAGTCATAAAAAAGTCAAGATTCTCTACCCCTATTCTAGATGCTTGGAATCCTAGCACTTGAATTATTTCTTTATTTCCCTTGGAAACCTCCACCAGCCTCACTCATTTCTTCCTGAATTACACGAAGTTTAAAGTTAGGAGGCTTCTAGTTTACTCACTGTTCTGATCTTTCTATCCGTCATGGCAGAATATAATTAAGCTCCTGTAAAGTTGGTAATCTCTGTACTTATTCAGTGTTATGCAGTAATACTTCTTGACCAGTGTGAGCAGAGAGATTTGGTTATTATAGAGAGGAGTTATAATAAGAAATATGACTGCAAAGCAAAGTAGTCAATTGAAATTGGTTTATAATTAAATGCTTAGAAAATTCTGTGCTTAGCTCATTTTAAAATCAAGTGCTTCTTTGTAGCAATTTCCTTTCTTTAATTACAATTTCCTGTCTACTTTGACATTTACAAGGCAATCTTGGGGGACATGTTTGTGATTTATTATTCTTGCTCATATCAGGATATCACGCTACAGAAATGAGTTTATAAAATAAGAGCTCAAATTATTATGGCCTTTGACCAATAAAGCTGGCTTGTAATTTCAGGCCTGAAAAAAAGATTAACATTTTTGACAATCAAATATGGGAAATCCAATGGGGGAACAACTTGGATGCTATTCAGTTTTTTGAATCATTATATATTTTAAGTAAGAAATATAGAAATAGTTATGAGGAAATAAATTAAATCCAACACATCTGGAATGCATTGCCAAGCAAGCAAGCAAAACAAAAAGACTTCAAGCAATGTTAGCTGCCTTTGAATTGAAATGTGAATCACTAAATTGACATCATTAGGAAATTAATTTGGAATGAGGGCTTCGCCCTTTGGTCCTTGGCTTTATCATATGACTTGCCTTGTCTATTGAGAACATAGACTTCTGTGCAATTGCAGCTTCTGAGTCTGTGTCTTCCTTTGTGGTCTCACTAGAAGGTAAAGATTGTTGGCAAAGTAGCAGAATGCCAAAGTTTTTGCAAACCACCTTCCCTTTCTTCCTTAACAAGACCAGTCATGACAAAAGGAAGAGGACATAAAGAGGCAATAAGCTTTAGCCATACTTAGATAAATGGAATTATTTGATATTTTCAAAGATCCATCATCTTCAAATGTTATACAGTAAAAGTTGTTGAACAAAATGTTAAAAGCAAATGTTGCGTATTTGGCACCAAGCCAAGGTTTCCATGGCCCTGTCATTATGGGCTTGAAAGAGAACAGCAGATATATTGGGAGTGCAAATTTCCAAATTTCCAGCCAGTACTGGTCAGGACTCCAAGTCTTCTCCTCCATCCTGGATGGATATTTGGATACAAATATTCTTTCGGATAATGTATTCCTAGACAATTTAGAACTTTGTAAGCCAGAACCATGATTTCAAATTGGGCTTACAAGCAAAGTGAATAGAATTAATGCAATGTATTTCATATGCGACCTACAGTAAATGTACCTTTGGTTACATTCTATATTAATTTAGGTTTCTAACCTTTCTTGAAAGGCAGATCCAGAGAGAGCATGTACTGCCATGTACAATGTAAGTGTCCCTGAGACAAGTTCTGGCCTCTCTCAGTGAAGCTGTATCCAGTCAAAGTCCCTCAGTCTCTGGTGACACTTAGTGTTTCATTGATGGGGCCATATTTAGTTTGTATTTTTGGTTTTTCTCTTTGAAATCCCAGCATGAGAGCAAATATGCCTGTAGGTATAGGAACTGATATTATTCCTACACACACACACACATTATATATAAAACACTGCTTTTTTTTCTAAAAAAAAAAAGGTGCTGGAACTCACACATGTCATACAACCCGCCTTGCCTACCCTACAAGGTTCCATCCAAAAAAAAAGGTGCCGGAACTCCGTTCTGGGTGTTCTATGAGAAAAAAAAGCCCTGATAAAACATATATATTATATAATATACAGTATACAATATATGTTATATATGTATACACACACACACACATTCTTATAGATGTGTAAAGATAACCAAGCAATGAATCTGCAAATACCTAGAGGCAAAGTTATCTGAGTACCAGGCCTAAGACATACCCCACTGCATACTTCCCTCCATGTAGATGCAGCTTCATTAAGGACTACACGTTGAGTGCAGTTGGTCAGCCAGATACAAAACCATGTGGTGGTGATGCTGTCTAACCCATATTTTTCTTTCTTATCAAGTAGTACATTTTGGTCTACTTTATCAAATGCCTTATTAAAGTCAAAATAAGCTATATATACACAACAATTTTTTCTGGTCCACTAATTTGTCGCATTGTCAACAAACGCAATAAGATTTGTCTGCCCTGATCTGTTTTTCACAAACAGCATAGCCACTGTCTCTATGAAGTTGGATAGTGGGCAGGACAAGAGGCCCAGAAAAGACCTTCCTTAATTTTGGGGGCTCTAAAGGAGATAGCAGGAGAATTGTACTTTCAGCCTTACAAGATATTGTTAATGTAGCGTTACAATAAAGTGGTCATATTTCCCATCTGGTGTACCTAGTAAGGCTGACAGTTTAGAACATTTTCTTCTTCTGCCTTGCTCTGTCATCAAGTCTCCTCACATTCTAACCCACTAAATGAATAAATACAACTCTGCTCCTCTGTTTTAGTAATCACCCTACTTTGTTAACATCTCAAGTCCCTATTGAATAAAAAACAAATGATGGCACAAATATCTCACTGTATTGATTCTCTCTGGTATCAATATCCCCTTGCCTCTGGCCAAGAAAGGCGAAATCAGTCTTTGATAACAATGTCCTCTTCTGCAATGCATTTACTTTAAATATTTCCAGAGGGTTTTGTTGAATGCCTTTTGGAACTTAAACCAATTTTTCCACTATTTTTTTAAGGATGTTTGGCTTGTGCCCTAACATTTTTGTAAGACGCACCTAATTCCTATGAATGACTGCCAATGATGCTTTCTCTCAATTCAGTGGTGTTTCCAGGTAAAAACGTGTATATTCAGATTTTCCCTTCATGGTTAACTTCACTATTGTGTTTAAGGATAATTTAAATTACTCGATTAAGCTCTATTTTAAGGACATTGATTTTTCAGCTTATAGGGGGAAAAAATCACTTTTCAGGCGATATTTAAAAAATTTAACAAGCTCCTTACTCTTTATTCAATGTAATTTGGCAAGAACATTGTTGGCATACATTTTTCCCATGAATGCAGGACCTATCAGAGTCTACCCAAAGCAAACAGCTGAGGCAGACTACACTACAGTTATGTGTTTTCTATTGAGGGCTACGCTGAAAGTCCAAAATGCAGCATCTCTTCTTTGTGGGCAAATAAAAGCCACTATAGTAATTTATTTGCCTATATCAGTGATGGCGAACCTTTTAGAAACCGAGTGCCCAAACTGCAACCCAAAACCCACTTATGCATCGTCGGGTGCCGGGTGGGTGTGGCCCATTGGCTGGGTGTGACCCATTGGCTGGGCGTGGCTGCCGTGGTAACGGCAGACTGGGTGGGACTAAAAAGTTCAATCAATCAATTCCAACTTTGCAAGATCTTTTTTTTCCCACCAGAAGCTGAAATTGACTGATTGATTGAACCTTTTTTTTTTTTTGCACATGGCAGCGGAGGCCTAAAGCGAAAAGGTTTTATAAAACCCAGCTGAAGGCCCATGACTGGGGCGATGGCGCACGTGCCCACAGAGAGGGCTCTGAGTGCCGCCTCTGGCACCCGTGCCATAGGTTCGCCACCACTGGCCTATATGCTGAATGCTGCATTGTCTACTAGTCCATTTCTGAGAACAATTCAAACTGCTGGTTTTAACCTTTAAAGCTCTATATGGCTTGGCTCCCAGAAGTCAGGGTCATCTCCTCCACAAAGAACTGATCCATCCTATCTCTCTATCTCTCTATCTCTATCTCTATCTCTCTGTCTCTCTCTCTCTCTCTCTCTCTCTCTCTCTCTCTCTCTCTCTCTCTCTCTCTCTCTCTCTCTCTCTCTCTCTCTCTCTCTCTCTCTCTCTCTCTCTCTCTCTCTCTATCTATCTATCTATCTATCTATCTATCTATCTATCTTTATTTTTCAAATTTCTGAACTGTCATTTACCCTTAAAGAGGGATTCTATGTATGATAAAATATTAAACTGCAAAACAGTATATATAAAAGTTAAAAATTTAGGAGGAGAGACAAGAATGATTGAATACTAAAAATTAGTTAAAAGGCAGGGGAAGGGCTTTCAGGGGATTAGCCAACTCCATAGCTGCATGCTCTTCTGGGCTCCCTATGTAAGGCCACAGAACCATGTTTCAACTCCTTTTCGAAAGGCAAGGAAAGTAAGGGCTGCCCCAACTCCAGGGGAAAAAATATTCCATAGGGTATGGGCAACAGCAAAGAAGGCTCTCTTTCTAAACCCTGTCAGTCAGAGTTCTTTAACCGAAAAGGTCTGAAACATATTTTCCCTGCCTGACTAGGTAGAATGGGTGGATGTAATGGGATGAAGATGTTCATTCCAATTTCATGTCCTCATTTTATGCAAGCTTCCTTAGAAGCAATGCTTGTTTGTGGCATCCTCCATCTTGTGTAATAACTTTCCTCAGTAGTTAGACTGGCATCTTCCTTGGTGGATTTCCAGAACATTATTTAAGTTTGAACTGGAGAAGAGTATTTATAGCTCAGTGTTGAACTGTGAGGTCCTTGGTGCTTTCTGAGCTTGGTTGTTTTCTTGCAGATGTTTCATTACCAAAAGTACCAACCAAGATCTGCTAGCTCTTATGATGTTTCATGAAATAGGATGTGTGTGTGGGGGGAGAGAAAAGTAAAGAAAATAACCAAGTTGGGTAAGTAAAAACAGTTTTTGAAAGATAGTGTTGCTGTTTGTCAGAGAAGTCTGCTATCTTTTTCATGTATGTTTATTCTTGATATTGGGTTATCTGAGGATGGGTTTTATCTTTGGAGTTGTCAGCAGTTGCTTTCATTGCAGTAAATTGGCAGGAGTCACTTTTGATTTGACAGCATATAAGCATGTTCAACAACTATATCAAATAAATAAAAGAGGAATAGGTGATTTATGTATGGCCAGTGGGGTCAAAAGAGGAAAATGGAAAACAAAACAAAACAAAACAAAAGGCAGGATATAAATTAAATATCATAAGTTAAAATATTTGAATACATATATATTATTTGCCATCAAATGTTTCCAAGAGTACCAGAAAAAGAGATCCCATATATACTTAGATAAGTATGGCTCTATAGTTCCTTTTACAACTGCAGGTAAACTCCTTCAAACCTGTTAATATATTAAATATGAACAGACATGTATATACATTTTTCTTGTGAAGTTAAAGATAAATTCCCTTTAGACGTGAACTTAGCTTTTGGTTACCAGAGAGATACATTCATGTAATTGTCTTGGCAAGGTTTGAACTCATTTACTACTATCTTTTTCCCAATTTTTTTTCAACTATTATTATTAATTTATTATTATTATTAATTTAATTTCTATACCGCCCTTCTCCCGCAGGACTCAGGGCNCGGAATCATCCGGATCTCGGGGGGTAGTTCGTTCCAGAGGGTGGGGGCACCCACAGAGAAGGCCCTCCCCCTGGGGGTCGCCAGCCGACACTGTTTGGCCGACGGCACCCTGAGGAGACCCACTCTGTGGGAGCGTACCGGTCTATGGGAGGAAATCTGAGGCAGAAGGCGGTCTCGGAGGTAACCAGGTCCGATGCCAGTCTAATATGTAGTCCTGAGTTTCCTAATGGATTCTAATTCTTCAAATTATCTTCCACCTCAGACATGTTCAATACCTCTGACCCCCATCAAATCATGTTCAAAAGATCTTGGAAAACTTGGCTGCTTATCCAGGCCTTGAGTAAGTGGGAGGCAAGTGCTCTGTCTTTGACTGTCTTTGCTTGTTTTTCTACTGGCATTTGGGTGTTTTTAAAAATTGTACTGTATGTTTCCCAGAATCACTGTAGAGTTGGACAGCTAAATACATTTCTAAAATAAAATCAATAGACCTTGGCTATTTTTTGAGTTCAACCAAGATCTGCTACCTCTTATGGTGTTTAATAAAATAGGGTGTTTGGGAGGGAAGGGAAAAAAATAAAGAAAAAGCACATGCTAATTCTAAAATATTTCTAAAGTTTATCATAAATTAAACAATCCTGTATCCTATATGCCATTCCAATATAATATATGAATTTGCTTCTTCAATTCCTGTGGCATTTCTTGAATTCTCTTTTGGGCAGCTGACCAAAATCTGATGAAACCAGTTTCTATAGAACCAGTTAGCTGTGGAGTTTACTTTCCTGGGCCTTGATGGAAAATTCTGTGAAAGATCAGAAAAACAAGTAAATATGCCTAGAAAGTCCTGTTGAAATGAAATACTTCAGGCTCAAAAGCAAAATCTCTCAAGGAACAAAAATGGAAATTCTCCTTGGACCTTACAGAAAGTGATTGGCTCATCCTGAACTTGGTGGAAGCTGAAAGTAAGCTTCTCAAGGATTTATTACTCTTTGTTATTTTTATACTTGGTTTATTAAACCTACTGTGTGTGGTATTTTGAAATTAGAATAACTGATTCCAGACGAATTCAAATAGTACTGTATGTATCACAGCCTTGGATTTTTGTGCTAAATGTGAACTTAATAATAAATTAGGTAGAAAAGAAATGTTGTGGATAACAGAAGTTTAATATTTCTCTGTTCCCACATTCAGTTGGCTTTATATAGTCTAACTATGTTTGTGTGCATTAGCTATTTAAATTAAACCTTAAGAAAAATACAACATGGGGTTCACAATTATTATGAGCGTATAGCTGTGGCAATATTTTCACACACACTGAATAAGGAAACTGCCAATTATAATATATTTAGTGAGCCAAGAAAATTCTATAAGTGGTCAAGAAATAAAACAAATATTGAGCACTCATCTGATGGAAACAGCAAAATCCATTAAGTCCATTAAATTAACTGAAATCAATGTTTAAACCAGAAGACATAATTAGTGTAATTCATATTACAGATGTATATCTCTGGGGATGGAATTTAGAAACCAAGTTTAGTTATGTTAAAACATGATGGTTTCATTTTACTTATCCAGACAGGGCATGTAAGATAGCCTTCTTGGCATTGTTATTAAAATAAGGTCCCCAATGCAAATTTTAATGAAAGCCCAAAAAGACTTCTGGAGCCAATACATCAATTTAGATACATTTTTTAATGGATACTATGTCCATCAAGAGAAGTTTTAAAAGTCATTTCTTGTAATGTTTCATAGTTCAATGCAGACTTGTTCACTTGGGAGGAAAATGAAAAGTTTGAACAATGCTATTTTGAAACTTCAGTTTGCCTTCCCTGCATCAGTGGACAATTCATGAGATCCTGCTGCTAAGCTTTGGAAAAGGTATCCCTATAATCCTTTGTCAATACAAACTCCACACAACTTTTACAAGGCCTTTCATGATCAAGCTCAGGTCTGAAAGAAGATCAAGTGAAACTGCCTGCAGCTTGCAGATGCAAAAGCCTTTGTATTAGAGAAACAGTTGACAAGGATAGCTGATGGGACCACGAAGACATCATCGGACCTGTTAGATTTTCTTTTTCGTCTTTCTTTTCTTCCTTTCTTTTCACATGATTAGCTTGGTTAGGACCGAAACTAAGCAGAATGCTGCCCTTAAACCCATGTTTCTTATCATTTCTGAGACTTTTTAAAATAGTATTTGAGATGTACTTAGCTAGGGAACTTGTGTTCACAGTTTGTTCACATTTTGTAAACAGTCAAGCATTGCAAGTATCAGGAAGTGCTAAGACTAGTAATCGAATCTGGTGAGGAAAAATATTAGCTGGAATGGATCAGATAAATTGTTGGGGACCTACATTTTTTTTTTGTCCTCTAAGGCCTCTTTGAAGTGCAAGTGCAGAAAATCACTTGTATAGTTTCCCATCATTTTATTTTTATTTATTTATTTATTCAATTTGTATATTAAAAGGAAACACAAGGACACATTAGAAGAAACTATAGGATGGACTCAAGCTAGCTTTAAAAATTGGTCTTCCAAGTTAGTGGAATGAAGCAGAACGTTTTGGCTCTGCCCATCTGCATTATGCAGCCCCACCCACTTTGCATCATTATCCCACCTAATGTTGTCTTTCTTCTTCCCCCGTATGTTTGTGTAGTCTTTGGCTCCTTTCCTAAGCAGTGAGCTAACTCGTCAAAAGGCAAATGGGTGGCAGGGAAGACTTATCTGCTTTTATCCAGCTTCCATTTCTGTCCCTTTCAACCATAGGTCTACAAACATCAACTCCATTCTATTTATCAGAGTCCCATTATAAGTTATCTTTCCCCCATTTAGCCTTATCTAACTCCCCCTTACCACAGCCATATAGCGAAGGGCTTCAATTATGAACAGCACAGACAAGAACAGCAACTTTTTTATGTTTGTCAGGCAAGAAGACTTTGGAATAACCTGAGTATTGTGATGTGGGTTTTTTTGCTACTCTATTAGAACCTCTGCCATCAAAGGAAAAAAGGGGTATGTTTCATGTGGTTAATTCCATCACTTCCAGTTTTAATCTGATATTATTTTTGTTGCATCACCTTGTTTTACATTCTGTCTTCACCCATGAAAATCCTGGGTGCCTAAGCCAAATAAAGGGAGGTGGGGGCAGAAAGGAAGAAAGACCCACAGAAAGAGAGAACAGAACTACAGTCTGATTCTGCTGGCAATGGAGTACATTATTCTCTGTTTCCCTCTTCCATTATTTACCACGTGCACTTTAGGTTATTCCATCTGGACCAGATACTAAGGGGGTGTAAATCACAATAGCACCATTAAAACCAATAAATATGTGCTGAGGGTCTTTTCCTCTCCTCCTCCTTTTCTTCCTCTCCTCCTCCTTCTACTCATCAGTATAAATA
This sequence comes from Protobothrops mucrosquamatus, assembly GCF_001527695.2. NCBI lineage: Eukaryota > Metazoa > Chordata > Lepidosauria > Squamata > Viperidae > Protobothrops > Protobothrops mucrosquamatus. The sequence goes on along the minus strand of NW_015386081.1, from coordinate 481,408 downwards.
CTTAAATAATGTAAGACCAGGCTGACTGAGGGATTTTGTTTCTCCATTTCTCATCCCAACAACTGTGATTAGTTAATCTGGAGCTGCAGACTCTGACAATTGGAAAAGCTCATCGAGAACTACAGTGGGGACAGCTTCTCAGTTCATGAGGCTGAGCCTCTGGAGTTCCCTTCCCTTAAAGCTGTTTCTAACCACACCTTTTGACATTCTTCTTGCTAAAAGTCTGGCTATCATTACTTCCCATTTGTTTTATTTAGTGCTCTCTGGCTTCTCCCTTTCCCGGTGGAGGGCATACATTGCTGGATCTATTGAGTTTAATTCTCCTGCTTAAGTATAATTTATCTAGCAATAATATGTCTTTTCCTATGGGCCAGATTTTACATCCATCCCCTTTGTGACAGGATGCATATTGTTGGAGCAGAATGTAATGAAAGAATAGAGAGCCATACGGTATCAATAGACATGAGGTGACAGTGAACGTGCTTCAGAATCAACTATCAGTGTTAAACTTAGAGCAGATTGCAATGAATGTGCTCACATTTTTACAGTGGAATTTAGCTCCCCATAAGGCATCTGATAGACTGGCAAGTGAGGCTGGAAGTAAATGGAAAGGTTTGAGTCAAATAGCAGATTTTATGACACAGTCTGTCATATGAGTAGCAGAGACAGAAACTCAAAATGTTGTGCACATTGTCCACCTAATGTTTGTCTTATGTGCTCTGGCCTATGAACTTTGCCCATTCTGTTCCTCTTTGAAGACTAATCCAGTTTTGTTCTCCATGCTAAACCAGGTAATATGATTGTTTGCTTATGTAGTTGTCCAGTTGTCCTCAAAAAATTCAAGTTGAGTTAGATGGAAATTTCTCTGGGTCAGCCTTTTAAGGAAGACTGGATCAGAAAACTGATTGATTGATTATGTCCCATCAAGTCCTATTTGACTCCTAGTGACCAGATAGATGGATTTTCTCCATAACAATTTATCTCTTAATTTGATCTTTCAGGTCTTTCAATAGAGTATTCATTGTCACTGTAACTGAATGCATCCATTTTGCTGCTGGTATTTGTCTTCTTTTCTTTCCTTCCACCTTTCCCAGTATTAGTCAGAGAGCCACATTTTTACAAAATGTGTCCAGAGTAGCAGCAGTCCCCAACCTTTCCAGCGTGGTAACCCAGCAGGTGTGGGGGAAAAGAGGGAATGGTTCTTTGTGAACCTGCCACACACAAAAGTGGAGCTGCATGTACGTACATTCACCCATGGCTTGTGTGGCCCAGTTCTGAACGGGCCATAGCCTGGGCGGGTTGGGGACCCCTGCAGAGTAGGATAATTATCCTATTTCAGACACAGGAAACAGATACCACAAGAAATCCTAGAATTCTATTTAAATGGTGCAAGCTATAATAACAGAATCTTGAAGCCTGACAATATTTCTCTTTCCTTCTCTTTCATCCCAAAGAGAATCAAGGCAGAATAGTCATGAATTTCTTTCTTGCACCTTCCTGTTTTTCCCCAGGCTCATGTTTTCCAACAGTTGTCATGTATTTTCTTCTGGGCTATCTTTGTAGTCCTCTACACTTTTCGTTTAATCCCAACAGCAGTCCTGTGGAGTAGGTTGGGCTGACAGAGAACAACTAACTCAAATTCATCCAATGAGGTTTCCTTGGCTCAGAAACTTGACTCTCCCAGTTCTCATCCAAAATCTTACAGATGACATCTTTAGAATGGACTCCATTTTTCATATTTGTTCTGCTGTAGTTATTCATTGAAAAGGAGGGAGTACTGGGAATAGGACTCATCCTTCACAAAATTCTTTTCTTAATTCCATACATAAAGCTCATATCTACATCATCCTTTTCCCAATGTGTCCAATGGCATTTGGTAAAGACCAAGGTTTACTCTTTTATGCACTTGAGGTTTTAGTTATTAATATGAGTTTAGGTAAGAGCATTTGGGAGTCCTGCAGAGAGATTAAATATGGCAGTGGCAATGAACAACTATCATTGCATGTGAACAGAGCCAAGAATTATGCTCTTAAACAAACATAGAACACATCCTCTCTATTTTGTGCAGAAAAAATAATTAAAAACATACCTTGGTCCCCATTTTATATGCATTTTGGACTTCACAACTCTTTCAAAGTAATATTCCTTGGCTTCAATCAGCAATAAAACTTTCTATTAGAAAAGATAGTACTCATAAATCTATCCTTTGTATGGTTTTCCTACCAACATATTTATAAAAAGATTTTTCCCACAATGATGCTAAGCTCTTTTATATACTGTTGCAGTTACTGTCCATACCCCTGGAATAAGAGAGGTTATAAAAAGGCTATGAATGAATTAAATATTCCTATCTCTAAAACAAATTGCTATCACCAAGCATTAGCCATTGGAAATTTCTTGTTTCCCTGTTAAGTTTTATTCACAAAACATTTTGAAAAGCTGTTTACTTTGGTTGTTAGAAATTCATAGCTCTTTGCCAAATGAGGAGTTGGAGCTATGATTTTCCAGCTGTTTTATATTCAATGAGAGTTGTCACTGGAACTTGGACATTCATGAACAGAAGCAAATTTGCAAAGATCATCACTGTGAGGATGATCATTCTTGCCAGATTTACCTCAATTCTATAGGTTGTTTTTTTATTCTCTCTTCTTGAAAATTGAGATGCCATCTAGGTGATTCATTCAGAAAATAAAAAATACAGGCATTTCTGTTGCCTTTTTTTTGTGTGATTGGCCTAGCAAATACCAGGCACTGCTTTCAGCCATATAAACAATTGCTGCAAAAGAACATGGGTATATCAATGCTGCTTAAAACCTAGGATTCATCTCTTATGATAATGAATGTGACAATTGTAAAGAGCAGCTTTCTTCAACCTGATGCCCTCCAAATGTTTTGGAGACAGATCCCCATCATTCTCATCCATTAGGGAATTATGCCTTTTCTGGTTATTGGAGGGCACTAGGTTGGAAACAGGGTTGTATGCAAATCCATAGATCTATCCACAGTTTTGAAGTGGTGTTTTGCTTCAGTGATACTTCAATTACAATATCCTTCCAGAATGGCTATGCCAAGCAATGCAGCTTTTTTTGTTTTGTGTCACTCCCACCATCTCTTCTGGTTTCTCAATAACAAGAAGAAGCAATTGAGAGATATGAAGTCCCTTGAGGAGATGGAACAGCATGGTTTCCAGGTCTACCTAACATAAATAGTATTGCCTTTGTGCCACAAAACACAACATCAAGGCAAGTTCAAGTTGCCTCATTTAGGAACTGGAAACTAGGTAAGACACAGTCCTATCATTAGGTAGGGGGCCTAACCTGACTGAAAGGAAGTACTTTTTGTCATTCTCCTCTATTGGAAGACATATTGGTTATGCCATGTTTCTCCTATACTGCCAAAGAATTGTGGTATTGTCAGGTATGATAGAAAATGTTATCCCAAACCAAGCCATGAGAAGGTCAAAGAACACGAGGCAGACTCAGAAGAAGATGGAGAGACAGCATCAAAGACACACTACAACAGCATCAAATAACAATAGTTGAGGCAGCCAAAATAGCAAGAACCAGAACTTTGTATCTTCCTCGACACCTGAAGTGGTAAAGGAGGAGGAGGAGGAGGAGGAGGAGGAGGAGGAGGAGAATCCAAGCTAAAAAATCAGAATTAATAAAAATCCAGTTAGCTTATAGACATGAAATAGAAAAAGGACATTCTTTCCCCAGGAAACATCTGTGGCCTATTTAGCCAGAGGAGATCATTATTGCTGCCATGCATCTCTTAATAAAGAATATATTTTAATACATATCATTTATTTTCTCTATCCAACTGAAGAGTCAGCAAATCAAAAAAGTTAGACACTAGCAAAAGGAAGAGAAAATAGAGTTTCAGTTCAAAGCTGGTATTGCCTACGGTAAGGAAGGGAGCTCTGTAGCCATGGTTCAATCCCATCTCAACCCAGGAAATAAATAAATAAATATGCACACATGCACCCATACCCAAAGGACTGCAGTATTATTCTTCCAAGAATTCATGCCACAGTTGTACTGAATCAAAATCATGTGCTGAGAGATGAAATACAGTATTCTCACTTAGCTATCTTAAATATGGAAAATATAATTTAACATTATATATAATTTAAAATCATAATTTATGAAAACATTTCCAGTTTCAGCGAAGGCCCATTCTCACATCAGTACTTGTGGTGGCATCCCATACTGACATGTTCCAGTTATGTATCAAATATGGAAGACCTGTGGATCTCAACCTGTGGTCCGCAGACCACTGGGGGGGCATGATGTCATCACAGTGGTCCATAAAGGTTTGAAGAAATGTTGAGTTAAATCTTGGGGGTCCATGGCCACAAAGAGGGTGAAGAAAAGGTTGAGAATCACTGCAGTAGACTATATTTGTACAGAAGCCATCAAGTGGAAGTATTAGGAACTGGCAGCTTAAATATCAAAGACACTAGACCTGTAGCCCTGTAACCACTTAAGACTAGAAAAAGTGACTGTTCAAAAAGTGATGAGGGCTCTGAGATTCTCTCATAATCCAAGTTGGTTATCCAATGGATAGGGCATCAATTTCTTAGGGCAATCAGGTTAATTTGGATCACTTGAATGCTCTTGCTTTTATGACCTCAAAGGAGCAGATCTCAGTTTGCTGAGCACATGACAGTACTTATGTCAGTAACAATCAGGAGAACTTATCAGCTCAGCCCTACTACCTCTTGTGAGTATACTGTGCTCACCCCTCTTTCTTTTACCACTTCTGTCTCCTTATGAATTGCAAACTATTTTTTTTAATTAAATGGGATATAGTAGCTCACAACTGCAGGTTTTTCTAATAATAGTTGCTGTGAAGATAATAAAAATAAAATGGGTTAAATGTTTATAGATAATGACATTTTTAATCCAAAGGATGTAGCTGAAGAATTTTGAATACATGAAATATCTGGGCCATACAAAAATCAAGTTATGGGGAATGTGCATACATTAACATATTAAAATTAAGGTAATTGACATTATTGCTTCACAATAATCTATCTATATAAATAAAAATGTAAATGTTCGTTTGTTCAAAATCTTAAATCTCCGAAAGGTCTTCACCGATTGCTTTGAAATTTTCACACAACGTTGCATTCGAATACGTGCATGTTTTTATATACCTATATTATATAGATGTCACACCTGTGACAGGTAAAAACATGCTTTTTTAAAAAAACAGTGCCATCTGTTGGACATAAAAGCAACACACGCTTTTACCAGACTGAGCCACAGCAATGCGTGGCTGGGTACAGCTAGTAAGAGGATATTTCTCCTTCTGCATTGTTTGTCTCATTTAGATATTTTTGAGTAACAGACTTAATACATTCCATCTTTAATTACTGAATGAAAACTATATTTTAAATATCATTCTGTTTTGCTCAGTTTTAAAGTTATTTTTCCCTATAAAAGGAGTAACATTTAATCCATAGTAACCCAGTTTCACGAATGCCTATCTTCTCAGTAGAATTCCTGAGCTAGAAAAGCTTCATATATTAGTTTCCTACCTAAAAGAGAGAGTCACAGGAAATTCGCAGAATCTAGTTTTGGGATATAGATCATGATCACTCAATCGGACCAGTTGTTGCCAATTCATATTGGCATGGAATATTCAATTCAGAGGTCCTACTTATATTCTAAAGATTACTAATGAGTTTGTTGTTGCCATATATTTTGAGAACCAGGAAAGTCTACAGAGTAGTCTGGATACCAGCAGCTGCTAGTTCATTTATTTCACATTGTCATGCTAACCAGGATGAGGAGGTGAACTAACTTTACACCCCTGGTATAGGATATTACCTTCTGTAATAGAATTTGTACCTCACACAGTGTCTGCCGGGATTCTCTGTATAATTAGGGCATAGTATCCTCCCCTCAGTGTTACTGCGGAGGCCCATGTCAAACTGTAGATCACATCACAACTGGCTGTAGCTGAGGGCATATACCAGTCCAGTTTCTGATTTTTGTTTTTTTTAATATAAGCACTGCGCTTTAGATGGCCTAGACATTGGTATTTGAACATAGACCTTTTTAACATTTATATTTTATTGTGTCCTACTAATCTAGATAAAATGTTAATATATATTGCTAGTCCATGTATAATATGCCATATGCTAAATAAATAAATAATGAGTTTTAAACAGTAGAATTGGACAGCCCCAAAGGTATTGCTGCAGTTTCAAAAATAGATCCAACCAGAATATAGGGTTCCTTTGGAATTGTAGAATGTTATAATAAACACCATAGAGTTTCATCTGGATTGTGGAAAATACAACCAAATAATTGCAAAATCTGGGCATTGAAATAGTAAGCTTTTTTTAAAATTGTTTCTTTCCATAGGGTTTTTTCCCCTACAATACACTGAGAAAAGAGCACTAGCATTTTGAAATAATACGACTCAACTCTATGCAAAGCAAAGAAGAAAAGAAAGGAAAACACACAATCAAAAAAGCAAAGAGTCATTTTCTTGCTTGTAACATGCTGAATTTGAACAACAGACAACTCTGTGATAATATTACAAAGATATACATCTAATTGCAAATAAGGAAAATTGGAAGTTTCACCAGTAGAGATGGTACACTGGAACACTGGAACACTGCTATCATGTCCCCCCTTGTCCTAATGAAGAGAAGGATGAGGGGGGACATGATAGCAGTGTTCCTATATCTCAGGGCTGCCACAAAGAAGAGGGAGTCAAGCTATTTTCCAAGGTGCCTGAAGGCAGGACAAGACAAAACAGATGGAAACTAATCGAGGAGAAAAGCAACCTAGAACTAAGGAGAAACTTCCTAACAGTTAGAACAATTAACCAGTGGAACAACCTGCCTCCAGAAGCGGTGAATGCTCCAACACTGGAAGTTTTTAAGAAGAGACTGGACAGCCATTTGTCCGAAATGGTATAGGGTTATCTGCCTGAGCAGGGGGTTGGACTTGATGACCTCCAAGGTCCCTTCCAACTTTATTATTATTATTATGGATCATGGCACAGTCAGCCAGATGTTCAGACTGGATTTGGCATTTTGTCTACCTATCGACTCCTTACCAAGGACCTGGGATAGGCAGATGTGGATGTTTGATGGTATTACAGATATTGTCGCAGGATGAAAGCAGTTCCTAGTAAGGCCGCCTTTTGCAATTGACTAATGGCGAATTTGTCAATGCCAATGGTGTTCAAGTGGTGCTCAAGTTGTTTTGGGATTGCACCCAAGGCGCATAATAATAATAATAATAATAATAATAATAATAATAATAATAATAATAATAATAATAATAATAATAATAATAATAATAATAATAATAATAATAATAATAATAATAATAATAATAATAATAAAGTTGGAAGGGACCTTGGAGGGCATCTAGTCCAACCCCCTGCTCAGGCAGGAAACCCTATACCATTTCGGACAAATGGCTGTCCAGTGTCTTCTTAAAAACTTCCAGTGTTGGAGCATTCACCACTTCTGGAGGCAGTTTGTTCCACTGGTTAATTGTTCTAACTGTCAGGAAGTTTCTCCTTAGTTCTGGGTTGCTTCTCTCCTTGATTAGTTTCCATCCATTGCTTCTTGTCCTGCCCTCAGGTTACTATTGGTACTACCCTTGCTTGCTTTTGCCACAGTCTTTCTATTTCTATTTGTAGGTCTTTGTATTTTGTTATCTTCTCCAGTTCTTTCTCGTCTATTCTGCTGTCTCCAGGCACTGCCACGTCCACTATCCAGACTTTTTTGTCTTTCTTATCGACAATTGTTAAGTCCGGGGTGTTATGTTGCAGGTGCTTGTC
>NW_015386081.1:449633-473446 GCF_001527695.2 Protobothrops mucrosquamatus | reverse complement strand
GATATTTCTTGCAGATCTTCCAATGCACCATTGTTGCTACTTTGTCATGCCGCTGCTTGTAGTCAGTCTGTGCAATCTTCTTGCAGCAGCTTACCAGGTGGTCCACTGTTTCTTCAGCTTCTTTGCATAGGCGGCACTTACTGTCTGTTGCTGTCTTCTCAATTTTGACTTTGTATGCATTTGTCCTTAAGGCTTGGTCTTGTGCAGCCAGAATTAGTCCCTCGGTCTCTTTCTTCAATTTTCCTGCTCTTGGCCATTGCCAGGTCTTGTTATTATCTGCTTTCCCAGATATTTTTTTAATGTACTGGCCATGCAGTGCTTTACTACTACTACTACTACTACTACTACTACTACTACTACTACTACTACTACTACTACTACTACTACTACTACTACTACTACTACTACTATTATTATTATTATTATTATTATTATTATTATTATTATATATTTTAATCCACAAGATAGTGTATGGAGTATTCTTTGTGGATGCAATTGTGGGAGCATCCACAGAATAAAACAATTAAAGTTGTTTCAGTGACAATAGGAAAACGAATACAATTGTAGCAACAGTCTAATAATGAAACAATACAAAGCGAATGTTCAAGAGCTGATGGACACAATGGATGTAGAGAAATGTGTAAAGAAGGAAGAGAACTTTGAGGTGTTGCCATAAAGCAGGCCTGTACATTTGAGAGTGGGGAAAAAGAGGAAGATTAAGAGGAGGAATGGTACTGTCTCCTATAATGTATTAAATTGTTTGGGGGAAAAAAATAAAACAAGATTATTGATTCCTGCTTATAAAACTAAATTAGACTTTGGTGTCAAATTGGAATTTTCTAAGGTCTACATTTAGCAAGCAACACATAAAATGCATAGTATATATGCAGGGTTTTGTTTTTTGTTTTTTTGCCTAATGCACATTCACCGATCTCCAGCTTCAATGCAATTTACATTTATCACATGTTCCTATCCTATAAATATTTTCACAAATTGCCCTCACTTTCCGCAATTTGCCATAGTAGCCACATCATTTATCCCAAGGGTCTTCAAACTTGGCCCTTTTATGACTTGTGGACTTCAACTCCCAGAATTCCTCAGCCAGCCACGCTGGCTGAGGAATTCTGAGAGTTGAAGTCCACAAGTCATAAAAGGGCCAAGTTTGAAGACCCCTGATTTATCCTTTATGTGAAGGCGTATGTTGTTGCAGGATTCAGTTTGGAAGTTTTGCTATCTGGGAAGAGGACAATGATTACCTTAGAATGACCTTTATTTTTGAAAAAGACTTCCTCTAGGTAAGAACGGTTCATTAAAACAATTAGGCTGAGACTAACTCTTTCATTGCTCACAGAGATAAACATGTGTATTAAAAGTTATTCTTTTTTTATTCCATCTATTTTGACGATGCATTTGAAGAGACATCTTTTAAATATCTTTGTGTCATTCAAACAGCACCCACCAGCCTCTCATCTGGCAAAATCTCTTCATTTGTAGCAGTTTATTTCTTTTAACAGATATTTGTTTGAATGCCTTGCATTGTGCTGGTTGATATTTTGTGTCTGGTCTCAGAAAATGCATTTCCTACCTTCTCCCCTCCTCCCCTCCATCACAATTTTCAAAAGTAAAAATAAAGAAATAAAAATAAAAGCAGACACCTGTTTAAATGGAGTTTTGCTTTCTACATTTCTTTCTGCGTCGGTTCTCTTTGCTAAGGAAAAAAATGTGCTAACATGCTGTTGATAGAATTATCTATGTATTTAGATTAAATAATTCAAATAAATAAATTCATGTTTACCACATATTTATTTAAATATTTACTCAATTCATTTGGCCATCCAACTCACAATGCCACTATGGGCATCTAACATCTCATTAAAAGCATCAGACAAAAAACTTCAGAACCAAAACTAAAAACATCACATCTGAGGCCCCTCGCATTATCTATCCAATTCTTTAAAATAACAAGTTCAGCATGCTTTTTGATCATTTTTCCTTTAACAACAATAATATTTTTGACTACATGGTCGAGGGGGAGGGTTGAAATTTTTCACTTTGCTGTATTTTAATACTTGTTTACATTCCGCTAACTCATTTTATTCATGACAGAACTGGACCACCTTTTAATTAATGTTCTTGCTAAGGACCAAATAGTTGACAAGCATGTGGGCGCATCAAGACAAAAGGAGCTCTAAAGCTTTATTTTTTTTTATTTGGCAGAAAAAGAAAACAAAATATGGAGGAAATGTTTTATTAGTGTCAAAGCAGCTTGGGGGGGGGGATTTGAAATACTTCTATAGCCTCCTCCTCCCTTTTCCAATTGATCTCCCGGTTAACTGAGAAGCAAGAATTAACCTCAGTGACAGTGCTACTAGCTCTGAGTCTATTTTGGCCTGTTCTTTAAGTAAAAAGAGCAGCCTAGATGAGAATTTTGTGCTTCAGTGGATATTGAAAGATGAGGCAATAAACTGCTAAACTTGAGTAATCACATGGTCCCAGAGGAATGTCTCAAATGGGGTTGGTCAGAAACCTTGAAATTCTACCCTTCTGCACACTGCAAGGGTTTTAACATTTGATGAGATTCATTATAATGGCGGACTGAATACAAGGGTCTTCTGATTACAGACCTTCCATTAAAAGTTCCCACCAGTGTGCCTTTCTATAGAAAAGCATCAATGGGATTAAAATCTCAGCTCACCCCAGTCAATTCTCCTGTAACACGATTTCATTAGAAGCAGGCAAGGAGGAAAACGGACTCTAAAGCACTGAAACAGCTGGTGTATAAATTATAAAGTGTACTTTTGACTAAGCGAACACACCTTCCGCTCCAACCCCATTACTAATTAATATGTAGGGTAGCCAGTTTTATGTAAATGGTATTCTTTCTCTCTCCTGTGCTTTGGTTAACAACAGGTTTTTTTGAGAATCTGGGAAAAAAAGGAAGATTATGCAAAGCTATCATCATATGAAAATAACATATTAACATACTGCCTGTGAACTGTATCCAATCAGTTCCTTTTCACTGGCGTGTGTACAAAACAATTAAAATCAAATTTATATCGTACTTCTTTAATATATTCAGGGATTAATATAATCAACGAACAAGTGTTAAAGAGTCTTGCAGGCCTATTCTGCTTTAAGATGATATGCTTGTTTTTGAAATTAGTGCATATTTTTCATTTTAAAGGACACTTTTTCTTAAAAAAAAATCCAACCTCCTACACTATATTAAGATAATTTACTGATTCCTCATTTGTACAGATGTTTTTGTGTTTTCACAGAACTGCTTACCTTTTTTTTTAAAGAAAACATGACATTAACGTCCATTTCCAATCAGCTTCCCTTCGTGCGACCTGAAGCACTTTGGGTTTTAATTACAAAATGTTGCTGAGTATCGGTTAAGTGAGATCACTTAACCCTGAGGCTGCTTGTAACAACAGCTGCTGTGTCAACCAGACCAAGGCAAACCTTATAAGAAGCTGGGTTTGAAATGAAGCCAGGTCTTAAGGTTTCACCAAGTAATCTAGAGATTTTGGCATGAATTACATGAATTTGTTTTTTTAAGTAAAATGCATTTTTAAGATCATCTATGTATTTTTACAGTCCAGCCTACAATTGTTCTGCCCTCTGTTCTGCCAGCTTTATCTACTGTCATTTTCAGATGATACAGACTTGTGGCTCCTGAAGAACAGAGTCTTTCATCCTAAATTAAATTTTCCCTCACAACAACTTTCATTCCTCCATCTGATCTGTGTTTCTCACATACTGTATTTTGTATTGTCCATCTTGGGTGCTGTACTGTATATATGGAAAAAACACTGTAGAAGGAGAGACGGAAGAAACCACTTGATGTGAATGGAACAGGATTGTCTGGGGGAAGTGATTAATTAATGTTTGGGGTAAGTTTTTTTTTTAAAACTAAAGAGTTGTGGTGGTGCAGTGGTTAGAATGCAGTATTTCAGGCTAATTCACTGCTCACTGTCAGGAGTTCGATTCTGACCGGCTCAAGGTTGACTCAGCCTTCCATCCTTCTGAGATCAGTAAAATTAGGACCCAGATTCTTGGGGGCAATATGCTGACTCTGCAAACCACCTAGAGGAGCCTATAAAGCAGTGTGAAGTAGTATGTAAGTCTAAGAGCTAAAACATTGCAGAAAAAACATTTGTTGCAATATATTATTTTGTTGCAATTCTCCTCTTGTACCATTTGTTTTATTGGTTGGTTTATTGATTCATTTATTTGTTACTGAATTTGTTCCCCATCTTTCTGTTTATTGTACATGCAAATATACACTGTTAACACAAAGCATAGAAATTGTGGAACTGAAATATGCATCAAATTGTGCATGTATGCTCTGATTTTTGAATTAGTGTTTAATTCTTCTGGTGGCACTGGAATAAAGGACACAGCAGAACTGGCCTAAAGGACATAGCAAATAGGAGGAAAATTAAGGTAACTAAATGGTAATTATAGCTGATTAGTGTTTCATAACTTGAATGTCCATCCCATGTTGGCAGTTATTTGATTATGAATACTGACCCAATTTGCAAGTTGAATTCCTGAGATGGTGCCAGATTCTATTAAGATTTGATTATGGAATTTGATCAATGATGACTACTACGCACATGCAACAGCCTTTCAGTGCCAGGATTCAGCTTAGGCACGTATGAAACAATGATAGAGAACTCTCCTGCACAAGCTCAGATTCATCAGATCACATCAGTCTATCAATAATAAACAAGCATTTCCAGTTGCTTAAAAATTTAATTTCACTTTTATGCAACTTTATCAAGTTTCTGGTGAGACATCATGTATATCAAATGGATTAAAATGAATTTTTTTTGTATTCTAAATATGGGAAGACAATGTGGATTTTAAAAATCTTTATATTAAGGAGCCCTTACTTGAGGTAGAAACATGGTATATAAAACGGACAGTGATTAATATTTATATGTTACTTATATGTAAGGGTGTAGGTCTTTACATATGTTGTATATAGTATGTTTAAATGTGTGTTATGGCGTGAGTTTAAATGGACTCCAGAAGATGGTAGAGGACAGCAAGGCCTGGAGGAACGTTGTCCATGGGGTTGCGATTGGTCAGACATGACTTTGCAACTAACAACATGGATGTATACATTTGAGAACAAGCAACTAAATTTCATTTTTAATGTGTGCCACTGTGCCCACAGTAAAAAATGACAATAACGGTTATCTATCTATCTATCTATCTATCTATCTATCTATCTATCTATCTATCTATCTATCTATCTATCACAAACAAACAAACAAACAAACAAACAAACCACATTGAACATATGGAATAGATACAAACCCAGGTTGTACCCAAAAACATTTTTGTGGCTCTCAGCACAAGAAACATTTTATACATGAGAAATAATACATGGCTAATTTATTGTGAGATACTAGAATTTTGTCAAAGGGAATAAAAAAATCAAGAGAAGAACTGGTGCAGAGGTATATAATTGCCAATGGTTTTCTTATTTACAGTTATTAGAAAGATTTATAGTTCTGAATATTGTAAGATTGAATTTGAAATAGAATTGTATGCAAAGATCAACCCAGAACTGCTAAAATGAATGAACTTTTAGTGAAATTTGAAACACAAACAAGTGAAAATTTTTTTAATAAAATGGATTTAAAATGTTGGTTATAATTTACAGATGAAGTATGGTAAAATATAGGATTGAAAGGAGAATTTTTATAGAATTATGTACTGCTGGTATATATCACCAGAGAAATTGTCTAGAATGTATAAAAGTACTTCAAATTTATGGTGGAAATATGAACAACAAGAAGGGGCATTTTATCATGTTTAGTAAATGTGTAAAAAAAAACTAGAAAATTTTGGGTTCAAATACATACAATGATTCAGAGGATTTTAAAGATTAATATACAATTGAGATCAGTGGCCTTTCTTTTGAAATTGATGGACAAGAAGTTGGAAAAAAGTCATGGAACTTTATTTTCATATATGATAACTGCTGCAAGATTACAAAGATGGAAAGATTTAGCATACCCACAATAGAGGAATGGTCGATGAAGATGATGGAAGCTGCTGAGATGGCCACAGTGAATTCTTTGATCCAAGAAAAGACAACATCTACATTAATTTCTGACTAAAAACTCCTTATGGACTTCTTGTACAAAACAGAAAACAAATGAATTTATGGTTTATGGTTTTGATCACTAAACAGGCTAGAAAGAAGAGAGTCATGCTATAAACTTACATTAAGATGCAAGTGATGATTATAAGTGCTGTAAAGAAGACTGGAAACCACTTCTTTATATTTTTTTAAATATTTTCTCTTTCTCTTTAGAATCAAAATGTATTAGTGCATAGTAGGATGAGGACTTTTGCACTAACCTGCTTTACTTAAATGACTTCGTAATGAAGTCATGTGACATAGAAAATTCATCTTCAACAAGTTTGAATGTGATCATCAATTCCTCTGGCTGAGAGTCAAAAACATCACAGTGCTGGCAATTGTCATTTGAGTAGAACAACTTGCTAGATAAGAAAGACTTCTTTAAAAAATTGAGATGACTTGTTATGCATCCTTGGACTTCCCTAGCAAAATTGATTGGTGTGTTTAAAATAAAATGCAACTCTTGATATGGTTAGAGTAACAATCTGCAAAGTGTTCCACAAATAGGAAAAAGAGTTATTAGATCAGGCCCTATAACTGCCCTTCCTAACTTCCTTTTTGGTGAAGGAAAACTAGGGAACATAATTTGGCCTAGTTTTAATTAAACTTAAATCTGCTCCAATAACTAGGATGCCATTCAAACTATAAAACAGACAAGAAAGAAAGTGAAAACTGAAGCCTTAAAAATATCCAGTTGCAAATATACAGTACTTGCAAGGTGTACAACCATTTGGTTTTCTGAACTTTTCTCATGTAAAGCAATGTGTTCATTTCCTAACCCAATTGCCCATAACAGATTTTAATTTCTGTGTGCATTTGATAATTATTTTCATTTCAATATAGCTGTGAAATTGAGTGTTTTGCTTCTGCTTGTAGCAATCAGGTCATTCTGAAAATAAATAGTGTATCTCAGAGAATAACGGGGTAATTATTATGCAAAGGCTACGTGTTTGGGCAATTATGCCAATACGGTTTTACTGTCAGTCAGGAAAACCTTTTCCAAAATACCTGGAATGCTTGAATTAATTAGACTTGGAAAACATCAATGTGTGCATTAGTGTGCTGAGATGGTGATCCTCTTATCCTCCTGCCCTGAACCTAAAGGAGAACCTCTCTTTATGAATGGTTCTCTCAAGCTGATGAGCAGCCCCTGTCTTAATCCTTCATTTTGGAATGAACAGCTATTCCGATGTAAGACTACAAATGTTGTCCCACTTCATTACAGAGAACTATTGATCTATGCCTGACATGTCATTAAAAAAAACCCCACAAACAACAAATACCAAACATATTCATCAGACCATTCAAAGTGAGAAGGAATCTAAAATCTATGTTTATGTTATTTCAAATAAGGAAGGTAGGAAATTTGAATATCATTATCTGTTTTTGAGCATCTTGCTTTGGTTTTTCTTTTCATCTCACCATCTTGTTTTTCTTTGTTTACTTGAGGCACTAGTTGCTAACATCCTTAAAGTAGCCATCTTATTGTTGTCCAGATGTGTTGGGACTTCAGAAATTCCAAGGAATGCGGTTTTCCATTAGACATATTGGATTGAAATTGTAGGAACTGTAGCTCCAACATTATCATATAAAGCAGGATTCTGTTTCCTACTTTGGTTGGACCTTCAACAGGCATCCCATATGATGGATCCCAAATATTTTTCAGTGTGGACAAGATCCTAAAAAGTAGTGGAGGGCTTTTGAAAATATATTTTAGTGAGAGGTTTTTTAATTACAAAGCAAAAACTAATACAAATTTAACTTAGATAAAGAGAAAATAATGAACAAAAAGAGAATAAAAAGTGCAGGAGTGAGGGAGGGAAGAAGGAAGGAAAGAAGGAAGGAAAGGATGGAGAGAAGATATAATAAGAAAAAGAGAAGAAATATATTAAAAAGTGGCTTCTACCTTCATCACCATTATAATTAAATTTTATATGTTTTGATTCCCTGTAAAGTTAAAGAGATATCTCTTCATCCCATATGCCATCACAAATCCATAAAACATCAACTTTTCAATCCCTGTGTCACCAAAAAGTCCATACAATTGTTGCCAAAACTTTGCAAAAATGTTTTATTTTAGCCTTCATCAAATAAGCCAACTTTATATTCTTTCATTTTACTTCTAATTGCCCTAGTTTTTAATTCAATCAGATACTGATTTCTCTTCAATTTTTCTTTAAGATTTTTTTTCAAGGCTTTAAGAAGTCTCATTTGTAGATCCAATAAAAAACTTTATAAAATTCATTCTCTTGGTTTAATCATTTGTATTTCCCTTTTAATTTTTAAAACTTCAGCCAGTTTCTTTTGTATATCCAGTAAAGTGTCCTTTTCCAAACCATTCTCCTGGCCTGTTATTTGTAATTCCACTTTTGGTACCTTTCTGTGATGTCAGATAAAATTTGTTCCATATCTGTCTTTCCTTCATTAACATTTTTAGACATAGTATATCCATAGAAGCAGACACCATTACCAATGATATTAATATTTTAATTACTAAAGGATAATTAATTATCCTTTAATATTTTCAATGTTATAATGGTTTGTGATTTTGCAAGTCCCAGTATTAACTGACATCAAGTACAGGCTTGTATTTTTCTTTCTTTTGCTTAGAATCTTTAGTCTTCTCTAATGTCCAGCTTCTAAAATCATCACTTATCTTTATTATGACTTATAATAGCAAGGACAGCCAAAGTAAGACTGTTTCTCACAAGAAGCGGTTTATTTTAATATAGCTAATTCCAAAATCTTATCATAAAAGTAAGTATTCCAAATTTATCTGGAATCTTAATTTGTTTACAACGTGCTTAGATCAAAATCTAAGAATTTGCTGTTTATTTCAAATTCTTTACATTCTTAAGCTTCTTAATTTTGTCTTTCTTCAGAGTTGAAAATAAACTGTAGACTTTTAAAAATCGTCATTCCAAAGGTCATTAATAACTTTAAGATGGTTAATAGGCAATTTCTGAAAGTGATTAGAAAGTGAAGTTTGCAAACTGCAGTAGGCTTTACTGCAGTAGTTAATGGTTGTTTCACTTGTCTACTGGTGCTCAAACCCAAGGAAGACCACTTTCTTATGGTTTCCTCACAAGCAACAGCTGTCAGGAGCACGTGTGAGCAATCTTCTGTCCTCTCCTTATCCAGAGAGGTTCCAAAGAACTTGTCTACTCATTGGTTACTTGGTTTTTGCTCTGGTCATTGGCTCCACTTTTGCAGAGCTGTCTTCAATTCACCATACCCTCCTGGAAGTTTCCTCAAGGGTAGTGGATAGATTCAAGATAAAAATGAGTTTTTATTTTATTTCATTTCTTTTATAGTAATGTTCTATAGTCTACAATCAATATAAATACATTCAAAATGATTATTGTATTGTCTAATAATTTTTAAACCTCTTTTACCTCATTAAAAATCACCATTTTGGATATTTCTGGGAGCTGCATCTGGTTTCCTAGTTGTTCTCAGGGGTTGGATATATGCAGCTTTCTATCAGAATGTGTCACAAAAGACAAAACAGATCCTGGAATGGGTCACTTTACCCAATTTTTAAAAATGCCTACTTTTTTATTTTTAGCAATAACGGAACCAGAAGTAATAGATTAAGTAGCTTAGCAATAATAGGGCAAGCAGATAGTAGTTTTCTATTGTGGCGATACTTTGTAGAACTATTTTGAAAATGTAAGTAATAGCTAATGATTTGCCCACATTTGTTTACAATATTTTGATCTTATTGAATATTAATGCTTAAGTTCTTCCAAAGAATACTTGGCCATGTAGGGATATTGAACTGTACCTAAAACATACGGCAATGTTGACAAAATGGCCCTGTATGTCAGACTGCAGGTACAAGTAGACAATCCACAAACCAATGATGTCAGATCTCTCTAGTCCTTACCTCTAATGGAGATAGAAAAGGGGTGATCACTCCGGAGGTTCTAAAATGCCTGTAAGATCTGGCTTTGGTCTCAGGCCTGGGATTAAAGAATTTATAGAGTCACTGGTGTGGTTTTTGTTATTATTATGTAGTTTTAGCACAGAATGTCTGCTTTATTGCATTTTTTTAAAAAAAAACTTCTTTTATTGCTTTTTTGTAAGCTTCCCAGGGTCTACTGGAGTGTTTGTATGTGGGGGTCACTATAACAAATTTAAATAAATAAAGTTTTGAAATAAAACATCACATTCAGATCTGAGTGTTAAAAATGGAAAATTTCATTTAACTGAATATTAATTTCAGCTTTGATTCTGAGTGAGATCTGGAATAACTATGGCTGGATTTATGTGAGATGATAGTAAAGTACATATCCCCAACATTCTTTCTTTCATTTTTAGCTGATGCCTCATGTTCAAAATTCCAGCTTAGTTCTTAATGCCATGAGCATTTGCTGCGATTTAGTGATCTCTTCAGTTACCAGCAATGCTGAAATATTGCCATTTTCTTTTCTTTGTAGTCAGAATTCAAAAAAGACATTTAAAATATGGCTTATAGAATAAGTATTTTTGTACCGTTAATCCTAGCTGAAATTCTCCTAGAGATAAACTCATAGCCCTAATCATTATAACATTTGAAGATTGTCTACATTTTTTCAGCGTCTATTAATGTCTATTTTAATAAGTAATAATCCAAGTCCTGTCTCAAGGATGTTAAACATGATCTCTCATGGAAATTAACCAATCATAATCACAGCTAATAATTTCATGCTGTTCTTGTTGAATCTGTTTACAATGATTGAATTGGCTTTGAATGAAATCCTGAACATTTTTAGCACTGAGTTATTGTCAAATATTACTTATTGTGATTCCTTGTCATGATCAGTCTTGAAATGATCCAGCTTCAAAACTTTAGAGTCCCAATTTTATTTAAAAAAGAAGAAAAAGGAGATAGAATGTCATAATGGAATTTATATTTCTTTTTTTTTATTAATTTACAATCAGTTTAGATGTTGGCTTAGGGAGTTAGGGTGACTTATTTTGAGCAAAAACATGGCAGATATGCTGTTGCTAACCACTTATTTAATGGAAACTTCATAGATTATCATTCTCTATGAAAATCAGCTCATGTAGTTTGACAGGTGAAAGCTGAACTGAGTGACAGGATGACATAAAATGGTTGATATATTGACATAAAATGAAGCTGACAAGTGAGGGTTCAAAACACAACAACCCATAGATGTTAATCATTATATGAAAAAGGAGGAGAGACTGTTTGCTGTAGTGGATGAGAGCATTAGGCTAGAAACCAGGAGACCAAGAGTTCTAGTTTTCATGGCATTGTAAAACGGCAAAGGTAAATACTTCTGAAAAATGTTGTCAAGAACTCTGTGTGAGCTTGTTCAGGTGGTTGCACAGAGTCAAGACTAATTTAAAAATACAACATCCTGCCTCCCCCTCTCCAAAAGCAACAAAAATGGAGAGGGAGGCAATTGACACCAACATCCAGTCCCTGGATAGCTGGCTGAACCAAGAGTTTCTCTGTAACATTCTTTTGTGTGTTTGTGTGTGAGAGGCACAAGGGAATGACATGTGGAAAACACAGCTACCATATTTTGGCATCTTCATGTAAGTTTGAGAAGACAGTTTTTGTGATTGCTGTTCCCTAAGGTGAAAACAAAAATGCTGAGTGGTGGGTAGTAAACTAACAGTGGGTTTCTAGCCATATGGCCTTTTCAGTGCTGAGCTCTGACAACTCCTTGTTATAAGGATGAAAAGAGAGCATTATGGATGCCAAGCTGAGGTAATTGGAAGGCATGTCACTATGGTTTGGGGGAAGAAAACTCTATTAAAGAAAAAGGGATATTTCTCCATAGTCTGAATTTAAATGGGATAGATGTAAATTTGTCCTGGATTCTTATTCTGTGCAAAAACAGTAAGTAGTCAGGGCTTACCCAAAGTATTTGCTTATTATGTATTCAAAATATGTAATATAACAAGTTGAGGGAACATTTACTCAAGGCCCTGTAACAAAAAAAAAATGAAGGGTCATCTAACTGATTGGGAAATTGTCAGCAGGAAGATATGAACCTGAGCTTCCCTCATACAGATGGATCACATTTTTCAGCCTCAATAGATGTAGCTAGATCTTACTCTACACATTTTAAACCTTCTACTGGAAATTGAACTCAAAGAGCAACACAGTTTAGCAGACTATATACATTGTATTAACTTTAGGAGCTATCCAGATACTGACCCTCAATGTTGTGGCAGGAAGGGATATATATTAGAATAGTCTATACAATCCCCCTTCCTTTAAGTTCAATTTCCAGCAAAGAGTTTGAACCCCAGAGAATAGGATCTGGCTAAGTATATCTGATGATCCTCAGTAAGAATGAAGTCATTCATCTGCTGCTTTTTGGCGAAAATGTCTTATCAGATATACACTTATCACAGAAGATAGGGTGGAAATCATATAAAACGTTGTACATAGGGCATGACATAATGTAACATCTCTCCCCATTTCCCCCCCTCTCAGAGCTTAAGGGAAGGTGAACTGTTTATATAATTCTGCATTTTTCAATATCTTTACTAAAACTGATATCAATATCTTTTTTGTAGCTTTGATATGTGTCATAATAAAGAGAAGATGAAGCTAAAATAAAAAGGATTTTATGGCAATTTAAATAAGAATCATCTGGTCTTTAACAGTCAATAGTCTAAAGTAAGGAAGAATATCATGTGGTTCTTCAGAGTATTGATTGACTATGTGCTATGAAGTTAGTGGCAACTCATACGGACCATCCATAATGATCTGTACCTAACCCTGGTCTTCCAGATCTTCTAAAGGTGCAGCCACACTGCTGGATGTCCTCTTCTCCTTTCTCCTTCTAATTTCCCAGTATTAGAACTTTCACCAGAGATTTAGATTTCCATATAATGGGTCCAAAGTAGAATACCTCTTCAGAGTTTTACTTAACAGCCTAAGCAAATGAAATAAAAAGTTGTCCAACCTTATTGATATTCCAGTTTGTATCTTTCTCAGGCATAGCACAAGAATGTTTAAAAAATAATTTGCAGCACAAAAGGTGGCATTCTATCCTCATTTACTCCTTTTTCCTGTCAATTGTCTCTAATCTTGCCCAGATAATCTTTGTCATCCAGACTATCTTCCTGTTTTAGGTAATATTTGTACTACATTGTTTATAATAATGTCCATAATTCCTACATCAGCCAGTGTCAACCTCTTATAAAGTGAGCACATGGGAAACATAATGAAAAGCATTGTTTTTAGGCAAAGTAATGTTACATGAATGGTCTAAAATGTCTACCCTGAGAACCCATATCTTTGGAATAAATGGGAGCATAGTTGATTTTGTTTTCAGCTGCCTTTAATGGTTTTCTGAAATAATGTTTATATACAATCTTTGCATTTTCTCTAATTCAGAACTGGAGCAATCTCTCTGTGTGTCTCTCTCTCTTTCTAATTAATGCTATCTAGAAATAATTTCCACAACCAAACAAAGATTTTTGGACTCTAGTGAGTCAGGATTAGTGTTCTGTAACAGTGGGGAGGATGCATTGTAATTAAGTCAGCACCCTCCAGCAGGTCTCTGTAGGAGGTACCAGCAGTATTTGGCAAAACCTGATTTGTAATCAGTCTAGCTTCTGGCTGATTAGTTTGGCTGGTGAGCAAGCATAGCGTGCATGCAGGAGCTCATTGGAAATAACGGAATATAGGCCCAGTGTCTGTCTCTTGTTCTCCAGTAATTTATTTTAATATGTGAATATTGCCATGTTTAGAGTTTAAGGTAAGGAATTCTAGATTTTTGCTCTGCAGTAAGACTCACTGGTTCTCAGAAGGGAAAGAAATGAATTTGAGGTTGCAACATAACACCTCTGTATTTAAACTTGACGCAAATGCTTTTTCTCACAGTTCTTTCCTTGAACCTATCATCTGCCTTCCATCACCACCTGCTGAAAAATCCAATGTGCCGTATATAAAGCAAGAAAAGGGACAGGAGATAGAAAGAAGAATGTATAGTTTGGCCTTTAAAGAATAGTCTAGAAGAAAAATGTACTTGGTTAAGTTCATGAGAAGTCAGCCTGGTATATATAATTTAGGATGTGAAAAGTTGCTACCAGAACGATGTCTTCCATTCATTTTCAGGAAAAATAATTCTTGAATGGCTAGGACTTTATTTAATTTAAATCAACTTTCCCCTTATCAAGTGTCCTTAAAACAGCTTAAAGCAGAAAAGTGGCATCTCTGAGATCATAACCCTGCATACTGTTCAATGTGGGTAAGTCAGTTGAATCCCAGTGGGATGTTTGACTAGATAAGCATGCAGAGAATTGCACTGTTTGTCCTTTAAAAAAAATCTTCCACTTTCCCCCAATAAAGCTAGAATAAAAACATCTCCTTGAATTTTTAAGAACTTGAAGTATTCAGAGTGGGTAAGTTTATCATCACATAGAAAAGCCAAAACCCTTTAGTTTAGAACAGTTAAAAGGGTGATAACAGTTTTCCTAATATCCAATTGACAACAATAGAAGCTGGGTCATATCTCTTGTAGGAAATGATTTTTTTAAACAAAAAGATAAAGAAGAAGAACAAGTAGTTGGCTAAAATTCAAATTCTGTCCTTTAATTTCACGTACTTTCTTTAATTTGTATATCACACATTGTAAGTGAAATTACTTTGCTCATTCAGATCATATAACCCAATGGTAATCTGAAAAATCTTGAAACTGAGAGTGGTACCAATTATTATTTGTTGCTATTTTTTTTCCTTGTACATTTATGAAAGGAACACTAAGAGGAAGGGGAAAGCCCTCTCAAATATACTATGGGCTCCAATTTTGTCTATTATTAATAGTAGATAAGACAAATGACGGCTTTCTTTAGGATGGCTAGAATAGTGTCAACGTCTGCTCTGAAGATACTTGCTTTCTTCATGGTTTTTTTTAAATCATTATTTTAATAAATTATTCACAAATTATACCCTAGAAGTATATAATGGGAATAATGGAAGCAGACAACAGGTCCAAACCCATCAGTCCTACTTTCATTGCTTATCTCTGCCGTGTTGTGTAAGCATTTGCTGCAAAGAATGGAGTTCTGAATCACACGAGGAAGAGAATGCAAACTGCCAAAGTCATTCCTGCAGTATATGAGGTAAACTGTGGGAATGGTTGATGAAAGCAGAGTCCCTGAGTTACTGTAAAGGGAATTTGGTTTGTCTAAAAAAGGCAAAATACTACTGTATATTGCAAAACAACTGTTTATTTAAGAGAAAGATCTTTACCCTTTTTTGTCCAGATGCATTAGCAGCACTTAAAATGCCCCAATTACTGACCATCAACACTGGAATGTGTTTTTAATTACAAGTAGTCCTCGAATTACAACAGTTCATTTAGTGACCGTTCAAAGTTACAACGGCCCTGGAAAGAGTGACTTATGACCATTTTTCACACTTATGACCATTGCAGCATCCCCAGGGTCACGTGAACAAAATTTGAACACTTGACAACTGACTCATATTTATGACAGTTGCAGTGTCCCGGGGTTATGTGATCGTCTTTTGCGGCCTTCTGACAAGCAAAGCCACATTCACCTAACAACCAGGTGACTAACTTAACAACTGCATTGATTCACTTAACAACTGTGGCAATAAAGGTCATAAAATGGAGCAAAACTCACTTAACTAATGTTTCACTTAGCAACAGAAATGCTGGGCCCAATTTTGGTCATAAGTTGTATCCTATATTTACTGTATTTTTAACAAACAGTTAAAGAGCATTACTAAGGTGGATGTTAGTTATTTGCAAGAATGGTAGAATAAAGTTTCAAATGTTAACAAATTATATGATAATGATCTCAAACAATATAATATATATTTCTTATGATTCTAAGATGAGGCTAAAATTCTTATTCACTGGATATTCTAGAGAACATTTTAAGCAAATGGCTGTCAAACTCATTGTGTTGGAAGTGCTAAATGGAAATGGAGACTTTTATACAGACGTTGTGGGCTTGTCCCATTATTGTCTCACTTTGATTTAATATCCATAAATTAGTTAATATGATGTTAAAACATAATGCAGTTTAAAGATGTGGATGTACTTTTGAATTTTATATCCAAAATTTGGAATTTATCACTATATGAATTATGGAACTGTCAAGTATGGGAGGGGGTTAGCAAAATAGATTTATTCTTCAATGTGGAAAAAACAGTCAGCTCCGGATTTACAATTTTGAATCACCAACATATATTTATGAGCTGGCTCTCTATGACTGCAATGATGAATATCTGATCAATATCATTTCTATGGTCAAGGTTTAATTATATGCTTTAAAAGCATGCTGAATGATTCCTTATATTTTTGTGTTCATTGCGTTTGTACACTACCGTCATCAAGAAATTACTCTGGTGGTTTAGTTAGATAAACTGCAAAGCATAAAAATAACGTTATATCACAATAATTAAAACATAAAAATAATAACATAAAAATAAATAAAAATAGAAAAACCAAGCCACATCCCTAATTCAATGGCAGACACACCTACTGAAGAATTTTGCTTGTATTGCCTTTTGGAATAGCAATAGCAATAGCACTTAGACTTATATACCGCTTCACAGTCCTCTCTAAGTGGTTTACAGAATCAGCATATGGCCCTCAATAATCTGGGTCCTCATTTTACTGACCTCGGAAGGATGGAAGGCTGAGTCAATGTTGAGCCAGTGAGACTCGAACTGCCAAACTGTAGGCAGCCAGCAGTCAGCAGAAGTAGTCTACAGTACTGCATTCTAACCACTGCGCCAGCACGGCTCGGGTGGAATAGCATCAGAGTAAAAGCTATGCAGGGAAGCTATTTCAGAAATGAGGACCAACATGGAAAAATATGCCTCCATGCTCTTGCTCCTCTTACCTTTTATAGGAAGGAAGCATTAACTATGACATGCATGTAAGGTGGACCAGTACCATATGCAAAACGGAGTCCTAGAGATAAATGGAAGCAAAGCGACACAGACATTCAAAAGTAAAAAAAAAATAGTTCTTTGAATTCTACCCTATTGCATGTGAATGTAATGCTTGCAGTACAGGTGTTAGGTGGCTTTAGATACCACCTGTCAGGATACTGGCTTCTACATTTTGCACCAGCTGCAGTTTCTGGATAGTTTTCAAAGGAAGTCTCATGTAAATTATGCTACAGTAGTCTAATCTAGGGGTGATGGATCAGGCTAGGATCTCTAGTGTAAGTTACCATCAGTGTTGTGAAGATTTCCACTCCATCTCTGGCCCAGTTTGGGAAAAAGATGTACAGCTGGGATAGTGATGAACTTGACACAAACTGATATAATTCATCCCAGTTTATGCTGGTCTATGATTATAATAAAGATTTGATTTGATTTGATTAATTCCAACAGTTGCATGCAAATGTTAAACAATAAAGGTGGGACAACTCACAGAACTGAACTCCCTTTCCTCTCACAAACTTGTACTACCCACTTGAGAAAGAAACGAACCATTGAGGAACAATTTCCACAATTCCCTATTCTTTGAGTTGGTCCAGAAGAATATTATGATCAATGATATGAAATGATGCAGAAAGTCAAATAGAAACAAGATTGGTCTACTCTCTGCACTCTGATCCCGATAGTCATCTACTAGAACAACCAATGACAATTTCTGTTTTATGTCCAGGCCTATCTGAATTCTAAAAGGGGGTTCAGATCACCTGCTTCCTTAGGGGCTGTTCCACCAACTCCTTGAAAGTATTCAGTATAATCTCCCACCCAAAGAGGCATTTCCTTACCCACCCTAGCCAAAGGAAGAAGCCAGGATGGGTAGGGTTCTAAACTATAAGATATAGAACACACTCTATTACTTTATATGGAGATTCTCAGTCATCCAGGTCATGGTTGTCCCAAAAGTGCCTTTTTTCAAAAGGCAACTGGACTTTGTTTTTTCCTCGAAGACATTTTGCTTTTCATCTAAGAAGCTTCTTTTGAAAAAGCATCTTTGGGATGCTCTATGAAGTTCATCAAATCCACATGCTGAAGTGAATCTCAGATCTCATTACAAGATGTTATGAAGGATGGATCAGGAGTCAAGGGATATTTGAGTTACTTTATAAACAAAATATCATGCAGATACCTTGCTAGGTAGAACAGAACAGAACAGAACAGAATAATATTTTTATTGTCACTTTGAATGTACACTAATCGGCATACATTAAAATGAAATTTCATTGCATACAGCTCTCAAAGGATCACCACCTCCAATATACACACATAAATATGACAAACATAAATACATAAATACAAAATTATGCATATACCCACATATATTATATGACACAGAGAAACAGCAGTCTAGTTCAGATTATGTATACATGTGCATGGTGAGAAAAACGAATCTTGCGAGTTTGCCAGATGGATGGCATAGGGAACAAAGCTATTACAGAATCAGGCGGTCCTGCTAGAAATACTTCAAAAGGTGTTTGTAGACTCAAACATGGGCTTCACTGCCCATGCTTGGTCAACTTCTTTTTTTATCTTCCTCCTCCAGTGCTCCAAGTGGTAGCTTTGCTGTTCCCTTCCCTTTTATCTTTCTATATTTCTTCTTTATATTAAAGCAATAAAATTACATTAAAATTTTAAAAGACAGGGATGGCTGAGAATACAGGCCAGTGGGTTCCTCACTCTCCAGATGATGCAATTCTAATTCCAATGGTGTAAAGATGTGATTATTAAGGCTGCAACTCTATGCATAGTTCCCTGGAAGTGAGTTACACCGAACTCCACAGAGACTGTCTGACTTTTATGGCATCCGTGCTATTGATGGTTAGGTAAAAGTGACTTTAATTATTCTAGTAACTTTCCTAGTTTTGTGGGGTGGGGGAGGGACATCTATTGGAAATCTTTTTATCCTTTGATTATTTCCATCTAGCCAGAATCAATAGTCAATGATGCATGACCTTTCCTTTGGTCAACCTTAACAAAGGAAGCTATCAACTACCCACGATAAAACTCTTTAACCATCTTTTGTCTGAAACTCCTGCTATTATGGCAATGACTCATTAAAGGCCAAAGAGGGAAAAATAAATCCTTTGATACATTTGGCTTTCCCAAGATTACTACTAGTTAACAATGTACAAAACATCATTAACTGGGAGATTTTCTCAGCCACTGTAACTTTTTCTAAAGTAATTTTAGTCACATAATTTTGATAAAAGAAAAAAGAATTTCGGAATGTTTTGGGTGTATGCATTATGCTAAAGCATCAGGTGGTTTATTTAATTTTGGTTTAGCCTTCTGCAGTGATAGCTAATGTCCTCAAGAGTTTTTGGAGTACAAGTCCCACAATTCCTCTTGGCATAGTTAATAATGATGCTTAACAATCATTCATAATGAAACATTCTTGGTTTAGTATTCATTTTTTTGCAACACATAAAAATCAATGTAACATCAGAAGTAGATTCAGTTCTACTAGTTAGCTGCCAGGCTTGTTATGATAAAACACTGAAAAACTAAATTATATTAAAAACTAAATTATATGACCTTGAACAGGTCATTGGTCCACTCATTAGTACCGGCCGTGCTGTTCTTAAAGGGGCCGTGCTTGTCAATGCATCCGTAGCTTCCAAGGTTGCTCCCCTGCCCCCAGTCATTGTTATTCCCCTGGCATGTGTGCGAGTGCCCAGGAGGCGGCTGTCAGGTTGCTCCTGCTCTTCTCCCCCCACCCCACTTATCCTGCGGGTTAGAGCGCAGAGGCGGCCAGTTATATAAACTAACTCCCGGATCCAGCGTTTTTACACTCTGACAATGTCGGTAGTTTGGCTGACGAAAGCTTAGTAATTTTTGTAGATTAAACAGCTTTGGTTTAAGATTTTTATCCTGGTGTTCGGATACTTTTATTACTGCCACGATATGTGTATACCAGGGATTCTTGTTTTTAACGTTATTAAAGACATATATATATATATATATATGTGTGTGTGTGTGTGTGTATGTGTATATATATATATATATATACACACACACATACACACACATACACACACACACACATATATATATATATATATGTCATTCACACACACACACGGGGAAAAGAGAGGGTCACTTATGGAATGCCATCTATTTAAAACAAATGGTGTGAGACTAAATGCATAATGCACAAAAGTTTAAAAAATGATTATGGCATATGTCAAAACTCAATATAATAGTTATTTGAAAACTGATCATATAATGAAGAAATATAATACATAGCTAAACAGTAGACAACTTTTGTTTCATAGTGGGAAAATCATGCGTGATCCTTATTCATATCATACTGGATATCATTGTGGTCTCTTTTCTTCCTTTGGCTGTGGATCTCTCAGCCTGTGGCTTAATTGAGGTAAATCCCTACATAATAACTGCATAATAACTGCGTAATAACTGGCTGAATTTTAATGAAGGCAGAGCTCTCTTATGATCACTAAGCAGATATCTAGCAGTATCTCATGTGAGTGGTATGTTGCATTGAAGAAATGCTGAAAAAGCAGCCATGTATACACAGAAGGGAGGGGAGAAGAGACAGCTTAGCACCGAGATACTAACTGTTCTGGACAGGGACCTTAAGGGCAAAACACAGAGCTTGTCAGTTCATGTTTGCCTAAGTTCTGAGAGAAGACACATCCTAATTCTTAGTGCTAGTTGAATGGAGTTTCTCCCATACATTGTCCAGCTGCAAGGATGGCCATTCATGCATTTGTGTATTTCCTACAGACAACGAGGTATATCAGAAACATAAGTCAGATGGCAACCTTGCAGGATAGAAAAAACATTTGGCCCAAGATGTTCAATTTCCAGTGAGGAATTTTTGCCACTGACTTCGTTGCATACTCTCATTTTGCATGAAGGACTTCTTTCTTTTCAAATGCAAGTCAGTTTAAATTATTTTTTAAAAATATTATTTTCCCTCTAGTGTTAACCCTGTATAGCAATCTCAAATTGCTTAACAAAATAAACTTCAGTGCCACTGTGGGAAGACATCATTGGAGGTCCTTCATCACTATTTAATCTTTGGATGAATAATCATAACAGCAAAACCAAACCAAACCAAACCAAAACCACCCCATAAACAAAAAGGCCCACCCTATTTTCTTAGTTGTATTGATCCAGCATAAGTTCTCAACTGCATGAAAGAAATTCCTCCATTACTTCATGTGGCTAAATTCATGTCTTGCTGCTTAGATTCTCCTTTCCTAACACTTGGACATGACTGGACACTGTTCAGGTATTTTATCTGTTGGCATGAATTAACTAATATCAAGAGTCACTGACTGCAAAATGAACACATCTGCAATGTGATATGACTCCAAAAAAGGAAAACACTGTTTTAGTATCTGCCAGCAAAAATATAATTTCTAAATCATGGAAAGTAATTGTCCCATTTTATTCTGCTTTGGTTGGATCCACCTGAAATACTGTATTCATTTCTAGGCCACCACAGTTTAAGAAGGTTCAAAGAATTTGTATAGGGGTCAGATGAGGACAACCAGGGTCAGGAGACTAGAAAGTAAAACGTCTAATGAGAGTCTAAAGGACTTGAGTTTGTTTAGCCTTGAGAAACGGCATGTCAGCTTCTGAAATGAACCTGGTTGAAGCCATTTTTGTCGTTCTAAGTTGCCACATAGTTTGGGGGAAGGGGGAAAATGAAAATATTGTTAGACTAAACACAAAACAGTCCCGTGGGAACCAAGGTCATTCCCACAGAAGCTGGAAGATGGAGAGGAGTGTCACGGAGCCTGCCAATTGTTTTCATTGGGTAGCATGATAATAGCATAGTAGAAGGGAGGGAAATGTTACATTTAGTTACATTGAATCCTTGGGGGAGAATTTTAGAGTTGGTTTCACTTTTGACCATGCCGATATTATGTATCCGATAAACATGTGCTTTGAGGAAGCTTCAAGCCTCGGAGCTCTGATTTATTTGGTTTCATTAGTTGGAATCTTGACAAGTGATAGGGCGTTGGCTTACCTGAACGCCTATTCTCAGCATGATGATGGAGAATCCACATAGATGGGTTGTCTTAATCTTCCTGCTCCAATCAGACTAAGTCTTAAGTGTAGATACACCTCAGGAAAGGTGGGCAAATTATGATACATGCAATGTGAAATCATGATATGAATTTTGACATCTTTGTACTTGTGTTGCAAAGATATTGAGTTATGATATCAGGACACATGTTTCATCATACTGACTGTAGAAGCCCCTGGACCTATTTTCACTACTGCTACTATGTTGTTGTATTTCCAACATTCAGGGCATGGAATGATGGATTTAATGAAATAAGTAAAAGGTAGGGCAAAAAAAGGTCTAACAGTAATAGCAGTTCAACAATGGAACTAATTACCCAGAGAGTTGATAAACATTGGGGTGTCTTCAAATGGAAGCTAAAAAGCCAATAGTGTGGGATTCCTATATTTAATAGATGATTATACTCAGTGTTGTAAGTGTCCCTTCCAACTCTGTGATCCTGTGATCAAGCCCCTTGGTTTACCACATCAATTTTACATGCATCTTTGCTAAGCTTCAGTAATAATTCTACATTTTATTTGGCTCCTCTGAAATGGAAAAGATGATAGAGAACAATCACCAGGCAAAATTACTCCAGCAATCTTCATAAGGTCCCAATAATGTCAAAAAATAAAGATACCATGTTTCTACTTTAAGGTACACAGTGATTTTACTATTTGAATTACCATGCCTGAAGCAAAAAAAAAACAACTCATCTACACAAAAATTATAGCACACATTTCTGATGGACACAATCCTTGCAAAAAGATGATAGCAAGCCAGTAAGCCATTCTTCAGATTTAGAAAAGTTGGGTTCCTGAATTTTGTCAGCCTTTGATTAACCCTAATTTTCATGCATAGTACATTTCTTTGTTGTGCTCTCATTTCCCAGCTTTCATTCTTTCGCTCACAGAGGAAGTAATAGGAACACCAACCTGCCAGCAGTGCCATAGATTTCCTCACTCCCTAGATATCTGAAAAGACTCTCACCTCTAACCTTAGCCCCTGTCATCCTCGAGAATGGCCTACTTTTATTTAAAGCTCCAGCCCAAAAAGAGAGAGAACCTAAATACAAAGGTGCTTTTAAATGCCTTTGATGTCTCTTCTACTGAATGGGCTGTAGTGTGACCCAGTTGGTTTTCCAATAGTGCTACCAACCAAGCTTACTGAAGAATTGAAATGGGCTAATGCTCTCTTGCTTAGTTAAGTTTGCCTAAATTCTGAAACTAAGAAGACTTAGACTGAGGATGGTTTGAGATGGGAGATACCCAAGGAACAGCAGGGCTAAACTGGGTAAACTGCATTGCTGTGCCCATGAAGTCACCAGGAATCAAGTTCAACTCAAAGATGGCTTAACTTGAGTTAACTTGAGGAACCATGGTGGAGTAGTGGTTAGAATGCAGTATTGCAGGTTAACTCTGCCTACTGCCAGGAATTCAATCCTGACCAGCTCAAGGTTGACTCAGTCTTCCATCCTTCGGAGGTAGGTAAAATGAGGACCCAGATTGCTGGAGGCAATATGCTGATGTTGCAAACTGTATAGAGAGGGCTGTAAAGCACTGTGAAGTGGTATATAATAATAATAATAATAATAATAATAATAATAATAATAATAATAATAATAATAATAATAATAATAATAATAATAATAA
>NW_015386081.1:443635-449533 GCF_001527695.2 Protobothrops mucrosquamatus | reverse complement strand
TTCACTGTCAGGAAGTTTCTCCTTAGTTCTAGGTTGCTTCTCTCCTTGATTAGTTTCCATCCGTTGCTTCTTGTCCTGCCTTCAGGCGCTTTGGAGAATAGCTTGACTCCCTCTTCTTTGTGGCAGCCCCTGAGATATTGGAACACTGCTATCATGTCGCCCCTCGTCCTTCTCTTCTTTAAACTAGACATACCCTATTCAAGCAACTGTTCCTCATATGTTTTAGCCTCCAGTCGCCTAATCATCTTTGTTGCTCTTCTCTGTACTCTTTCTAGAGTCTCAGCATCTTTTTTACATCATGGTGACCAAAACTGGATGCAGTATTCCAAGTGTGGCCTTACAAAGGCATTGTAAAATGGTATTAATACTTCACGTGATCTTGATTCTATCCCTCTGTTAATGCAGCCCAGCACTGAGTTGGCTTTTTTGGCAGCTGCAGCACACTGCTGGCTCATATTTAAGTGATTGTCCACTAGAACTCCGAGATCCCTCTCACAGTTACTACTATTGAGCAATGTATCCCCTATACTATACCTGTACATTTGGTTTTTCTTGCCTAAATGTAGAACCTTACTTTTTTCACCATTGAATTTCATTTTGTTAGATAGCGCCCAGTGTTCAAGTCTGTCCAGGTCCTCCTATATCTTAAGCCTGTCTTCTGGAGTGTTGGCTATTCCTGCCAGCTTGGTGTCATCTGCAAATTTGATGATTTCCCCATCTATCCCCTCGTCCAAATCATTGATGAAGATGTTGAAGAGCACTGGGCCCAGAATAGAGCCCTGGGGCACCCCACTACACACTTCCCTCCATGTAGATGCAGTTCCATTGAGGACCACACGCTGAGTACAGCCGGTCAGCCAGCTACGAATCCATCTGGTGGTGATGCTGTCTAACCCGCATTTTTCTATCTTATCAAGTAGTAGGTTGTGATCTACTTTATCAAATGCCTTACTGAAGTCCAAGTAAAGTCTAAGTCTAAGTGTTATTGCTATTGAGTAGTATTGTTTTGTTGCCATTCAAATACCAAAGGTAGTCCAGCAGTAGAGATAGAATCCGTATGTGGTAGGGCTATTGATTTATTTAGAGTTGAACCAGAACCAACAAACTATTATTTATATGTTTTAAAATCTATTACTTTTATAAACCATAGATTCTGAAACCTAAGGGACAGTCATTATTAAATTTCTATGTGGCTGTTTGTTTGTTTCTTTTGACCCAGTAGCCTTGGTGCAAATTTAACTTAATCCAGTTACATTTGCATAAATGATACTAATTTCTTATAAAAAGCAAATAAAATAATTCTACCCAGCTTTTCCCCTTCTTTGTTTTTATTTAACTTTGCATCTGATAAGTTCTAACCTTGCTAATGATTCTAAGGCATTGACATTTTTGTTTGTTAATGGACAAACAGGCTTACCTAAGAAGCATACCTATTATCTGGATACATTGGTACCTTCTAAGCCACAATTAATCACCATAAAAATTGAGAAAATCCAAGCCCTACATTGTTTCCATTTTCTTACATTCTTATTGAATCAACCTTCCCACAGCTATCCATCTGTATTATGGTCTCTGTATTTTGTCCTCAAATGCTAGTTGCTAAGGTCTTATTGCCAACATTTTTCCCCCTGCAAAGTGTCCTTAGACAAGGTCTGGATGTGGACTGCCTCATTGTCTCTGGACAGGGGAAAAATAAAATCGAATGACAGGAAAGATTCTAATGTCTTTACTTGCCTTGATAACAATGACAGCAGTAAACAATGGCCACCCTCATGTATGGCACGCTTCTTAAATTAAACACAAGATAGCCAAGGGCAGGGGGAAGTCGCTTGGGCTCCTGAGACTAGCACACAGAATGGCCTTCTATTTGCTTAAAGATGGAAACAAACACCATTGGCATAATGATGACCAGGCTATCTGATTTGTGGGTGGAGGGAGGTTGGTGTCAGCTCCCCTGTTATGAATTTTGTTATGATTCCCTATCGTTCAGAAATGACTTTGACATAGAAGAATACTGTAAATTATATCCAAAGCCTGAGTTTGTGCCAGAAGGACATTGCTGGATGGGGTACAAAGCTTTTCTCTGTTTTTGAAGCAAAGCATAGACAAATACCTTCAATAACATTATAAACTCTCCATAGGATTCTGCGGACAGGAGGGAAAACAGTTGGAGGTTGAGTGTGTCGGGGGAGGGGGGTGTTGGTTGGGATGAAGGACTAAATTATCTCCATTCCGTTTTTGAAGCCTGCAAAGTCATATAAAGAAAATACATGCAGAGTTCTTTTTCAAATCCAAATTCCCCTGCAATTTCTCAATGTGACATTTGCTTGAGAGGAGAGAAAATACAGAGTTTTCAGCATTAGTGTCTCCATCCTGATGCTTCCATGCTTCATTGTCTCAACCATAATAACCATTGTCTCAACCCATAATGGGTTGGGTTCATGAAACACGCTGAATCCTAAAACAAGGTCAAGAAAACACAGGTGCTGGGTTTTCGTTCTGCCTTTACACAATGGCCTGATTGTCACAGTATACTGAAATAATATCTGGATAATATCTAAATCACAAAACTTTCTTCTCTAGTCTAGAATATTGTGTGAACCTGTAGCAAAGAGGGGCATAGTGTACTTTTTCTGGGCTGATACAGTTCTTAGAAACAGGGGGATGACTTTGGAAAGATTGATCAAGGACTAGAGCAGCAGCCCCCAACCTTTTGGGTTCTGTGGAGAGAGATTTTTTCCGTGAACCAGAGAAGGCTGCCTGCATCACACGAATGGGGCTTAGCATGTTTCCGCAGCCCAATTTCTGGCATGCCACGAACCAGTCCCGGTCCCCAGACTAGGGGTTGGGGACCCCTGGACTAGAGAAAAACAGACTAAAGGCTTACCATGCTCTAAGAGTATGGTAATCAGCCTTTAGACAATGCCAGTTCCATTCTATGGAAAAGAATATGGTCTGCTCCAAAACTAATTATCTTCTTCCAGAATCCTGGATTTTTGCTCCACTTGTGTTCTGCATGCCTTCTTCTTCTTAGATCAGGAGATATGTGTGGAAATTAATCAGGCATCCAAATGCGTACATGAGTACATTTCTTGTCTGTTTATCCTGAACTTATTTAAGTAGATTTTTTTTTGCTCTTTTAGGTTGGCAGTCCTTGAGGCTCAGGCTCCAAGACGTCTGTGGCAAAGTGCACTTTCCATTGAAAGCAATAGTGCACGTTGCATGTCGAGATGCAGTAAAGATGCATATTGCCTTTTCCCCATGGCTTTAATTGCTGCCAGAAGGTAAGCCTTGCCACTACTAAGGGGGGGGGAACCCTCACAGTGGGGGGAAAACTGACTTTAAAGAATTTGAGATGGATAAATAGGGATTACATGCTATGAAGTTTGGGGGCTTGGCAACTGCACCCTTAGGTCACTCATAAATGGTTCTGTACTGACAGTGAACTATAAAATGGGATCTTTTGGGGAAGAACTTTGATCTTGTGCTCTTCACCATCTTCCTAAATGACCCATAAGATTGAACAGAAAAATGCTTTGCAAATGTCATCAAGCTAGGGGATAAAAGTCATAGTTCAAAATAACCTTGCTGCTTCTTATCATTATGGCCATATATCAGCCATTTTGTTCTAGTGCAGCGGTTCTCAACCTATGGGTCGCGACCCCATTTGGGGTCGATCGACCGTTTCACGGGGGTCGCCAAGCAAGGCTGTCCGCCACTTTTTTCCCCTTTTCCGGCGGGTGCCTTACCTCCCTTGAGCTGGGCCAGCTGGTGGTCGGCCTGCTCTGTCTCTGCCGCTTGCCAACTACGCCTTGGTCGGCGCAGGGGGCAGAACCACGCATGCACAGCACTCCCGGGCAGGGAAAGTCCTCGACTTACGACTGGTTGGGTAGTCCTCGACTTACGACCGGTTCAGTCCTCGACTTACGACCGGTTTAGTCCTCGACTTACGACCGGTTGGGGGTCACGGCAATAAAAAGGTTGAGAACCACTGTTCTAGAGGTTAAGGCCCCAGGCTAGAAATCAGGAGACTGTGAGTTCTAGACCCCCTTTAGGCATAAAAGCCAGCTGGGTGACTTTGGCCCAAGTCACTTTCTCTCATCCCAACTCACTTCACAAGGTTGTTGTTATGGGGAAAATAAGAGGAGGAAGATGTGTTGGATATGTTTGCTACCTTGAGTTATTTCCAAAGAAAATACAGGTGGAATATAAATAAATAAATAAATAAATAAATTCTGGGGATTTACATTCACAAAATGGCTGCCTGAATAGGTATATTCAGTCAAAAGAACTCCTACTGCTTTCTTTACCTTCTTTCCTAAATAATATTTCTTTTAGAGAAGATGGACCTAAGCCCAAGAGAAGGGGAAAATATGTATTTGTTATACTTATATGCCACCCATCATACCAAAGGCGACTCTCCGAATATGCACCTTTGGTCTGCCATCTGGAAGGTGCCCTGCTAGGGAAGACTGATGTAATTAAAGCATCCTGCCTAAGATTTCCTAAAGAGCTGCACAGTTAAATGTGGATTTTTCATCTAGTTGTTTCAGTATATGTAGCACTATGGGGCACACGGGGCACACACTTGTCCCTTGACCTATAAAGCTCTTTGCAAGTCATCTGTTCAACATGCTGACATAAATAGCCTGTCCCTCTCTTGACTGGGTGAGGTACAAGGAGAATTTTATTTAATTCACTGAATGTCAAATTGAAGGATATCAGATTTAACATTTTTGGAGCAACATCTGGGCAGAAACGTCATTTTCTTCTTTAAAAAAATTATACTTCTACAAATTGCATAATGCAAGGTATCAGCTGAATACATGCATAAAGGGGAAAAGTCTGCACTCAAATACATTTATTCAAGAAAATCATGCCTAAGCAAAATCAGAAAACAGTGCAAAAAGGGAGCATTAGAAACATGCACACACAGGTACATGCACATACACACAGACAGGAAACTAAAAGAGTGCAAGAGAAGACATGGACCACTCTGAGTGTAATCCATTCACTCGGTTTCCATTTCACCCATTCTCAGCATGCAGCCTGAATGAATTTTTAGGAGAAAAGGGTTCCTTCGCTCTACATTTTCAGGGTCCTGTATCACTCTAATTTCCCATAATTGCCCACCCCCATGTGCACTTCTCAGCAGATGGCAGCACTTGACCAGCTTGTCTCAGTTCAAAAGCTAAGCAAGGGTCACAAATGGTAATATTGGAATGGAAAACCTCCAAGGAATACCAGGGGGTCTAGGCTAGATTGAGAAATTGGGTGGAGAGATGCGGAAGACAACACTGGCAAACTACTGCTGTAACTTGTCAGGAAAATTGTCAAGTCATCAGGGGTTGACTTCAAGAAGACTTTGGATCTTTTTAAAATAGAACTCATCTACTGGAGCATAGGGATGGATTGTAAGTGTGAAGGAGCTGAGAGGAGTTTTCAACTTAAATAGGGAGCAGAAAATGTGAAGAAGAGAGATGCATAGTTGTGGCTCAAGATTGGAAGAGAAGAGTGTCTCCTGCCTACTTTCCCTACAAGCAGAAAAGGAACAAGGCAATTGATAGCAGTGTCTAATGTCTACACGGTGCCATCATGCCCAGAAATTTACAGTTGAGGCAGACATTGTGTTGTATAAAACAACAAGGTAAAGTAAATACAATTTCCTAAAACAAAGGCCTCCTGCAGAACTGCACAACTACCACTAGTTCAGGACTACCTGCTTTCCCTTCTCAGGTACTTCTGCCTCTTTATATAGTTTGTACAGTTTGAATCAAAGGCTCATATACTTACATAGTTTATTTTACTAGGATCATAAGGAAAATTAGAGAGAGAGAGAGAGAGAGAGAGAGAGAGAGAGAGAGAGAGAGAGAGAGAGAGAGAGAGAGAGAGAGAGAG
>NW_015386081.1:427390-439890 GCF_001527695.2 Protobothrops mucrosquamatus | reverse complement strand
TCAGTAGTAACTGTTGGCTTGGGAACCTCCTTCTCTCCCTCCCCCATTGCAGGCTAGCAGAGGAGAAGAATGGAGCTAAGTAGGGCAATTTACTCCTTGACACATCCTCATAATTCTCAATGGAAGATATAAGTAAAGCTATACGTATGTCATTAATTACATAGCTAAAGTTGAATTCTCACATTACAAACATGTAATGCATGAATTCTTTAACAATTGGTGTATGAACTATGGATTATTCCCATTCTCCATCTCAATTTGCACTATTTTTTTTTACCACTGCCCAGCATTTTATTCTCCTGTTTAGGATCAGCTTAGGATGACTACATAGCTTAACTAACAGAGGGCATTCCTCCATTTGAAACAATCCATTTGAAGTCAAGTTTCAAGACAAGGAGCAACAGACAGGAAGGGAGAACAAGGCGTTCAACATTTCAAACAACAGCAAGACTTTTGACAGCTGGTGAATGTGTTGATCTCAATTCATCAAAAGTGATTTCGTTCAATGGGATGGTGTTTAGCTGAAAGCTATCCCAAGAATACATAAACTGTTAATTCACTGTGATGAATTCACATGTTTAATAATTATTTTCATTCAAGATTAAATAGTCATTTTGTGCAGCAATTTGGAGAAGTGAAGAAAATTTGCATTTTTTTGGTTTATTTGTTTTGTTTATTTGTTTATTTGTGTACACTCAATAGCTTTCCTCTGCATAGAATTCAGTGTAGTGGTATTGGATTGCAACTCTCAGAATTGCTAATATATTGTTCAATGACTAGCTGTGATATGTTCTCCCCACCTCCAGCAGCTGATTACTGTCCTGGCAGCCCTTTTCATTTTCAACTACTGGGAATTTATGTTCTCTGCTGGTTCTTGTTTTTTTATAAACTTGCGAATGATGCAAGGATGGTCTGTTCAGTCAATGAACTATCCTTAATCCAAAGAAGCTTACAGTATTTTCCATTCAATGCTTGCATTGACAGTTGGTGCCTTTTAAAATTTCTGTCCACTTTGCTTCCCCCCCATCCCACCCATAGAGTTGCAAAACTCACTTTTTCTTTCTTTTGTTTTTTTTAAGTTGCACAAAGAAACATTGCTACTTGGTTTCTATGAAGTTGAACCACCAGTTCTTTTTTGCTGCTGGGTTTCTATGGATCCATAAAGAACAAGGAATGGAAGAACAATCAGTTGCCTGTTGTTTTGATTATGATGGTACCATAAGAGAAAAAAGAATTTTCAAAAAGGTCTGTGTTAGTTCAAAAGAGATTATTTAGGGTGGGGAGGTGGAGGCACCCATGAGGTTTGCAGGCATCTGGAAAAGCAAAAGAAAGGCTTGGAGATTAGTGAAAAAAGTCAGGCACTGGTAGACCAATCCTTATAAGAGTCAGCTAGCAAGGCTTTCCTTCACTGCATGGATGAGAAGGATAAGACAGCCTTCCAGAAAAAATATGAGTCTCCCATATGATGTTGCATTGAAGAGGATCTGTTACTATTCAGACTGACCATGACATCCAAAGCATAGCCTTAGATCATTTGTGGATTGGGGAGTACCAGTAAAATAAAGCATTCTCCTAAGTGATCTGAAATTCACAAATCATAAGTGTGGCTAATCATAATATTGATTTCTCCAGAAGAATTAAAAATATACATAATAGTAATAATTTTCTTTGAAGAAACTGTGTTGGTTATTTCTCATCAGCAATATTTGTTCACTTTTCACCATTATTTGAGATAGAAATTAGGTTGATGGGAAAGATTTTTTTTCTGGAAACTTCTGGATCAATTTTGAGAATTGAAATGGTTTTGACAACCTTCAAGTCTATCAGGAATGTGCCTGGTTTGTTTTTTTTTAATCAGTGGACATTTCAGTTAATAGATCAATATCTGAGTTTTTTGCCACTACCACTCCCCATCCTCAGTAGCCTGTTGGCTGGACTTTATTATGTACCCTCATTCAAGATATTTCTAAGTTATACAACAACACGTTTGTCATTCAGTCACTAGGATGTTTACCTATAGATGAAAATCACATGATGTGAGTTCATGTAATTATCATCTCAGAAGCCACCCTCAAAGATGCATATACGGTACGTATTTATATATTTGGTGCACATTTAATTTTCCAGGAAAAAGTACTGACAATTGCTGTTTGGCTAATATATACCTTAACTGCAACTTACATAATAACTTTGGTGTGTGTGTGTGTGTGTAGAAATAGTAAGCACCACAACCAAAACTTGTACCACAGCATATAGGCTAAATGCCAAAATGACAATCGAGCCAAAAGTGGAGGAAATGTATAGAACAGGGAGTAGAGATTTACAAAGTTGGGGTGTTATAGTACAAGTTTTGGTTGTGGTGCTTACTATTTCTAAATCACATTGTCTTGTTGCATCTTCTCAGCTTGTCCAGGGCTATCATGTTTCAAACTATTGTTTTCTACAGGCTATAGTGGTGAATAGTATACTATTCGCTAGGAAATTCTTAATTCTCCCTGACCTTTTCCTTATCAGAAAAATACTGCTCACAATCGTGGAACTAACAGTTGTATACCTCATGCCACTTGAAGAGAGACTAAAGGAGCTAAACATGCTTAACCATGAAGACCGAGGATCGATATGATAGCAAGTTACAATACCTGAATGGATGTCACACAGAAGCGGTTCGACAACTTTTCTGTATCATTCCAGAAGGCAGGACATGGAACAACAGATTTAAGTTACAGGGAGGCAGATTCCAATTGAAGGTCAGAAATATCTTCCTGGCAGCAACAAGACATTTGAGAATGGATCCATGAGGTATAGTATGACTCCCTTTCACTCTGATGCCTATTCAATCATCTTGCGGGCAGGCTTTAAGTAGATTCCTACACTGAGTAAAGAGAGAGACTCAGTGACTTAACTGACCCTCCCCAATTCTATGATGTTATAATTTCATATTATGGTTTCCTATCTCATTGTACAACAAAAGAAAATTAATATGTGAATGGATAACGTACAGTGCAAACTAGGGATAAATGCATCTGGCAATGCTTACATACCAGTTTGAACCTATTACCAGGATTCGTCTGTAATCAAAGATGAATCTATGCAATACTTCATTTCCATTATCCCGAGCTTTTTTTATTCTTTTTTTTTCTCTCAGATTATTTTATGGGATACCAATATATTAGGGGTTTTTTTAACTCATCTTATTTTTATGTATTAATTTATAGTCCAAGACCAAACCGGCAAGCATCAAAGCATATACAGTAGTTAAACATTTCACACACTGTATGAATTCCATATATAAAAGCCGTATATAAAATTCCGTATATAAAAGCCCCAAACAATCAAAACTCTGAGAAAGGGATTAGTTGATCCCTATAAGCCAAAGCCATAAATATTTTGCCACTGACCTTGATACATTTAGAAATTGGTGAGTTAAAACAAAAGCAGTGATCTCCCCATCATCAGGAAGACTGAACCTGTATATAAGGTATAATAAGTTTTAAGATGTATAAGCCATTATTTAATAGAATATGGGATACAGAATCAACCTCCATATTTGAACATATACAAATATGATTTTCCATGGGAAATTGATATGAGGGAAGGGAAGGGAAGAACTCATGATAATACTGTAACTTGCAAACTAAATACAGATGAAATAACCTCATATAAATCTCTCTTTCAACGTCTGTCTTAATATTTTTGCAAGTGTTATTAATGCAAATGCCCTTGCTAATGTGTCATTTGGCTGAAACATCCTATATGTGATGTCATCAGCACTACTTTGAATGTAATTATAGCACTTGTCTAGTTAGTTATCACCCCTTCCTTCACCCTTGGGAAAAGAAAAGACACGGAGAATTGTCCGTCTGTTTTTCTTTCTTTATCAAAGCTTCTGTGTCTACTTGAGCAAACTTAACAAAGACTTACTGAAAGCTTTCTAAAATCATTCCTGAAATATGGTATATAATCTCCAGAGATTAACTGTGTGACAAAATTTAAATGCAAGTTTAATTTGGCACCTTCCACTTAGCTGATTCCAAACACATAAAAATGCTTCAGTTAAGTACTTAAGATGACATTTAATTGGTCTCAAATATGATACCACTCTGTATAAAATCTTTGTGCTGCTTAAAAACTCTAATCACTGCTTTTCAACCAAGGGTAGATTTACTCTCCAACTTGGGCATATAAAAGCTTTAAAGTGGTACCCACCCAAAGAATAGGAATACATTGCTTTTCTCACAAATTCTCTATAACTTCTATACTATAGAAACAAGGAACAAAACAGATGTGTGAGAGAGAATGGGCCTTTCTCTACTATTGAGTTGTATAAAACACTGGACATCCATCCTTAGGGCTTGCAGAAAAATATACCAGAAAGAAATATGATGCTCCCTTTCCTTTATTATCTCTGTCACTGTAGTCTCTTGTCTTCCCTCCAAGGGGAATGGGTGACAAAACTTAACAGATTTTACCCACCTTGAAGCTGCTGTTGGATGGTGTCAGAAAAGGGATAGGAGAATGCTCTTTAGCATTCATTCAACTAAGGCTGATTTAAGCCTTTCTCATTGATGATCTGGAGATGAGATGAAGGTAACACCATGGAACCAAGAAGAGAAAATGCTGTTATCAAGGTATGATGGTGCCATGTTTAAATGCAAGGGAAGATTTGGCCCTATGAGTGTGGTATTTCTAATCATATGAATAAACAGCCAAAGAAATAAAGTGCTAGTTCTTGTGTGAGATAGCAAGATATGGAAATATATTTTAGCCTTCTTCAGCTTGCTGTCTTTCAAGTGCCACTACAACTCTTAGAATAACCATGGCAGCTGAGAATTCTGAAATTTACAATCCCTACACATCTGGAGACTGCCACTAGGGTAAAACAGATAGGAAAAAGTCTTAGCTTACCAGTCTTGAGATGGTGTTCTTCTGATTCTGTTTTAGAATAATTTATTACTGATTCATTGAACAACCGTGAATTCTAACTGCTTTGGGTGTTTTGTAGAGTTGCCTGTAGTGAAAAAAATGAAAGAAGATAAAGAATAAAGAATACAGTGTTGTTTTGAGTCTCAGGTACTCGAGTACAACCCAATATACTAAGGATGATCTCATGACTCAAAGGGAGAATGTATTTTTGTTGACTTTGTCCTTCCTTTACAATTCATTATGACCATTGAAATTACTTTGGAGGGTTAGGGAATCCTTCTGAAAAATACGAGAGGTGGAGGTGAGAACTGTAGTGAGAAATTGGTTATAATTAATCATGTGCTATCACATTGGTCTTGACATTTAGCGACCACAGAGAAAACACCTGTCCCAGGATGATCTACCCTTTAGTCCTTTCAGTGGCGTGCTATCTTTTGCTGTAATCAAGTCCATCTACCTTGTGTTGGTTGTTCACTTCTTTCCACTTTTCTCAGCATTGTAGACTTTTCAAATGAGCTAGGTCTTCATATAGAATAGAATAGAGCTGGAAGGGACCTTAGAGGTCTTCTAGTCCAGCCCCCCCCCCACTCAAGCAAGAAAACCTATACCATCTCTGACAAGTGACTGTCCAGTCTCTTCTTAAAAACCTCCAGTGATGGAGTGCCCACAATTTCTGAAGGCAAGCCGTTCCACTGCTTAATTATCCTCACTGTTAGGAACTTTCCCCTTAATTCTAGGTTGCTTCTCTCTTTGATCAGTTTCCAATCATTGTTTCTTGTCCTGCCCTCTGGTGCTTTGGAGAATAATTTGACCCCCTCTTCATTGTGGCAGCCTCTCAAATACTGGAATACTGCTATCATATCACCTCTGTTTCTTCTTTTCTTTAGACTAGCCAAACCCAAGTCCTGCAGCCGTTCTACATATGTTTTAGTCTCCAGGCCTTGGATCGTCTTAGTTGCTCTTCTCTGAACTTTTTCCAAGGTTTCAACATCTTTTTTGTAGTATGGTGACCAAAATTGGTTGCAGTATTCCAGGTGTGGTCTCACTAGGGTTTTTATGAAGCGGTACTAATACTTTGCGTGATCTTGATTCTATGTCTCTGTTTATACAACCCAGGATTATATTAGCTTTTTTGGTTGCTGCTGCACATTGCTGGTTCATGGTTAAGTGATCGTCCACTAGGACTCCAAAGTCCCTCTCACAGTTACTGTTTTTGAGCCACCTCTAATGGATTTATCTATGATTCACTTGTTTGTTTTCTTGGTTATCCTTTAGCTTGGTTTCATACTTGCACATGGGCAGTTTGTGATTTGTTCCAGTCAATCCCTGGTCACAGCTTTGCATTTATTTATTGAGCAACTTCGTCCTCCTTGTACCAATAATATAGTCAATTCAATTTCTGTGTCCTCCATCCAGTGACATCAAGGTATTTAGGTATCTTTTTGATTGTCTGAAAACTCTTAGCAATGAAGATGCCCTTGGATTGGCAGAAACCGATGACTCATTCTCCTGCTTTGTTTCAATTTCCTACAGTAGGCCCTATAGTCTGTCTACTTTTTCCTCTTTGCTGTTTCCAATTTTAGCATGCCAGTTTCCAACCACAAGCAGCACATCTTGCTTTCATGATCTGTTGATTTCAGATTGAACTTGACCATAAAACACATCAACATCCTCTTCTTCTGCATCAGTGGTTGCAGCATAATCTTGGATATCCGTCATATTAAAAGCTTGTCCACAAAGTTTAATTGATATTATTGGGTCACTGGCTACATGGTACGCAAGTCCTGTCCTTGCTAAATCCTTCCTAACTATGAAAGCAATGCCATTCCATTTTTGTTGTTCATGTCCTAAGTAGTAAATTGTATGATAGTCTGACTGAATGTGCCAACTTCCAGTCTTTTCAGATTGTGTATACTAAAGATATCAATGCATCGTCAATTAATTTCATCTTTCACTGTGATGAGCTTTCCCATGTTTCTGCTTCTTATGTGCCAGATTCTATCTTTCCAGCTCTTTGATTTTTCTTTTCTTGCATGGCAACATAAGTAACTAGACACCTGGAAAGCATTAATGTAGCCCCATCATAACTACCATTAATACTCTAAAAGATCTTTAGCTCTTCCTCAGTAGCATGTTGAATGCTGT
Source organism: Protobothrops mucrosquamatus (assembly GCF_001527695.2). NCBI lineage: Eukaryota > Metazoa > Chordata > Lepidosauria > Squamata > Viperidae > Protobothrops > Protobothrops mucrosquamatus. The sequence goes on along the minus strand of NW_015386081.1, from coordinate 432,822 downwards.
CTAACCTAAGGTCATCACTCAGCACTATATTGTCAAACACTTTATATTTATTCATATGTGTTTCTTATTGAAGCCTTCTCCTGTGCAGTATTGTATAAAACAATGCCTTTACCATTGTCACTAAAGTGACCATATACCTTCAGCATTTACCTCTATTGCTGCTGACCATTATACAGTAGGTTCTTGCTTGCTTTGTAATTTTGGTGATCTTGCTGGGAATATATACTTGTGAGCTACATTACGGTATTCTTCATTGATTCCTCTCAGGAAACTCCTTCCACAATGAAGCAGCATAGTAAAATTTGGGAGGAGGAAAAGAAAAAGGAATTGACAAAACTGAATATCTTTGTCATTTTTCATCAGTGAAGGAGTTTCCAATAGACTTCAATTCCTTCTCCTAATGGAAGACATGGTTCCATTCCTGCACAGTCATCACTGGATTCAAACCCAAACCTTAACAGTAGAATTTTACGTATGTTTAGTCAGAAATACATTTCAATGATTGTTTACTCTGAAGTAAGCAAGTATGAGATTGTAGCCTTAGGTCATTTCCACACTAGTGATTTTTAATGCTTTATTGCATCACCCAGCCATTGAAGAATGATGTAAAGCCTGTCTGGATTATGTTATTTGGGCATAGCAATGGTTGGGTGACTCTAGAAGATGCTATAAATTTCCAAAGTGTATTTTGGATTGTGGCTTCAGGCTGCATAAACCATGAATGGCAATGATGGTATTATTACTGTGTAAACAGATTGGGTGTGCTGATGTTCCAATAAGCTCTTAAAACACATATATGCAATTTTGAGGTAGAATGTGAATGTATGAGGAGTTGGTTGATTATTTCTCTGAAATAATACCCACATAGCTGATTTCCTTGCCCAACTGCCCCAAATGTTCGTCTAACCCAGTGAAAAGGTGTATATAGTGTGATATATTTTTGAAAGAGAGAGAAAAAAGGATGAATAGCCAACATGCATCTTATGATTTAACCATCTTTAAAGGGCAACCCATTATCTGAACCATGGGAGTCATCCCAATAGCCTGTCCTCCAATCCAGAATTATGTTTGAACAATGAGGGATACTTTGCAAAGATATTTTTAATTTTAATTTGAGTCAAGAAATCACATTAGGTAGACAGATTGAGATTCCTACTATGTCACACTTGGACAATAGCTTTATTATGTGAAACTAATATACAAAAATATTCCACATTTGTTAAAATGGGGAGGAATTATACAGAAGGGTATGCCAAATGCTTCTGCACATCATACTAGTTGATGATCTTATGAAATAAGCTGGTGAATGTGGTTTGTCTTCTCAAAATCACATTGCAAATGCCTTGTGTTTGTGTTGCCTTTCAAATCTTAATAAAAAAATCCAGCCCAAAAATTACATAAAAATGTTTGTATATGTGTCTGTGTGGGTGGGTGGACAGTTGAATAATAGCCATTCTAATCTAATTCTATGGACTTTGAGTTTTAGGCAGCATTTCAACTCCATCCTCTCTTCTCTCTCTACAAGCTATATTAGTATTTGCAATTGACAGTAAGCAACTTTTTATCTAATATTTAAATTTTACGAACCAATGTTCAATTATTTGAATTAATTAGAAGATAAGACAGAGGTTTCTGTTTTAATGCATTTTGGTAATTATTTTTAAATGCACTTTTATATCTACTGATCTATAAATATTAAACTATGTTTATGCAAATTGGAGATACCTTCAAAGTGCTATAGATAGTTTGCAAGGGTATTTTTAGCATTAATCCACAATAAGGGCATCACACAATGTAGTTCACACTAGTTTTACCTTATTTTTATAATGTTTAGAATTAAGGGTTGTTTTGTTTTATCATATCAACTTCTTATGACTAAGAATTTTATTTCAGTAACTATCAGGCTGCTCACATGAAAAGAAATATTCTGTTTAGAATGCTGTTGGAACTGCCTTTGGAATTCCTCCTAACCTTTATTAATTATTTCAGATGTGCTTCCTATCAAGACCAGTTTACTAGAACATGGGACTAGTCTATGAGACTAGTCCCAGTCTCAGAAATGAGACTGTTTAGCGTCCCATTTCTTTATTTCAGGGGCAGTGATCTTCTCCCTTTTAGCTGTTGATTAATTCTAGATCCTATCAATTATTATCAGCATTTTACAATGTTTACAAAATGTAGACTGATAGGCTGATGGCTGGAGATTCTCCATTTCTTGAGGGCATCTTGAATGCCTTGGTAAGACCACACTTGGAATACTGCATCCAATTTTGGTCACCACAATATAAAAAAGATGTTGAGACTCTGGAAAGAGTGCAGAGAAGAACGACAAAGATGATTGGGAGGCTGAAGGCTAAAATATATGAAGAACAGTTGCAGGAACTGGGTATGTCTAGTCTAGTGAAAAGAAGAACTAGGGGTGAAATGATAGCAGTGTTCCAATATTTGAGGGGCTGCCACAGAGAAGAGGGGATCAACCTATTTTTCAAAGCACCAGAAGGCAAGTCAAGAAGCAATGGATGGAAACTGAACAAAAAGAGAAGCAACCTAGAATTAAGGAGAAAATTCCTGACAATAAGAGCAATCAACCAGTGGGTGCTCCAACACTGGAGGCTTTTAAGAAGGGAATGGACAAGCATTTGTCTAAAATGGTATAGGGTCTCCTGCTTAAGCAGGGCGTTGGACTAGAAGACCTCCAAGGTCCCCTCCAACTGTTATTCTGTGTTCTGAATCTTCTCTTGGTTTTTGAATTCTGCAGAGATGGTCAAACTGAGTTTTTTTTGTCCAAAGAAGAGAATATATTTAATCTTGTTTCTGTTTTGAAATTGTTTCCAGACTTTGTGCTTGCAATGAAAAATAAAAATAAAATTTTGTTTTTGTTTTTGCTAATTAGATGGGTTTATTGAAATAGAAATGGTTTGTACACATTGTTGTGTAAAAGTAAAAAGTTGTGATTGTAATGTTGGTATCTTTAACTGTGCTAAAGGGAGCTGGAAGTTGGTGCCTTTTTCTTTTCTTTTCCCTCTTTACACTATCTTTTTTCTTTTCTCTTCTCCTTTTTCCAGTTTTCTATTATTTTTTTGAATTTTTCTTTGTATTTTATATTTTGAGAAAACGATAAAGTTATTTTTTTTAAAAAAAAGTTGTAGGAGAAGAACAGAGAACGGTAATTTTGCCAAATGCAAAATAAAAAGGTTAAATTATTAGAGGAAAATGTTTTCAAAGGAAGAATGAATCAGAGGGAGCAAAAGACCCTTCCTAGCACCCAGACAACTGAAGCTGTCCGGCAAAAGACAAGTAGCAAGAAGAAAAAGAAGAGCTGTAAAAGCATTAAGAGGAGGAAACCACAGTGACTTTAGATTGCTTGCATCACTTTCATGTTCCCTGAAACACTTGCTTCTGAAATGCAATTTGCTGCATGGTTAAGCAAGGCTGAGGAATTCCAGATACTTTCCTTGGGCCAATAGTTTCAGTCCTTGAGCTTACCGCCTTAGTATAACCTCTGCCTTGGCAAACATTTTTTTTTAAATTGACTTTCCGTGGTTGTTAATTGACTCTACCTGGGAACTGTTTTAAAAGGTTAATAAGTGGCATATAAATATTTGAAATACAAGCACGGAACTGTAAACATATAGGGCTTCTTGTCTGGTTCCTTGCTCAAAATAAAGAATATCCATAACTAGATGTTCCAGTTATTTCCAGAAAGGGGCATTCAGTCACTGAACAACGGTTATTCCTCCTGTCATGATATTTCTTCTAATGTTCCTTGAAAGCCGTCCTTCTGGGATTAAGTTGCTGAGATCTAGACTTACCTGAGATCAGCAGCTTTCAAGAACTCCTCACCTAAACTAGACTAAATTAACTTAAAAATAAAAAAGGGGAGAGGAAAAGAAAATGCGCTATTTTCTTTCCTCTCACCTTCCTTCCCCTTTTTCGTGTGTGTATGTGTCTTTGTGATTGAGTGCTGGTATGCGTATTAAAGCTTTTTTAACACTGATGGAAAGCTAGCATACTTTTTCTTAAAACTAACATTGGCTTAAAACAAGTTTTGCCTCAGTATGAATTTAACTTTTGTTTTTCAAGTCCAAGATGTTTGGATCAGATTGTTCAAACAACTTGTATGCAAGTGAAAGTCTCTCTCTCTCTCTCTCTCTCTCTCTCTCTCTCTCTCTCTCTCTCTCTCTCTCTCTCTCTCTCTCTCTCTCTCCCTCCCTCCCTCCCTCCCTCCCTCCCTCCCTCCCTCTCCTTCTCCTTCTCCCTCTCCCTCTCCCTCTCCCTCCCTCCCTCCCTCCCTCCCCCCCTCTCTCTCAATAATAAGCATCCAGGCAGATTTTTTGCAACTCAAGTCCAAATTTTGGTGCAGAATAAGCATGACCTCCAAAGGTTTATCCAGTGGTAAATTATGTTCAGTCGATTTGAAAATACACTACTCTGGTTCCATATTTTAATAATGTTACCAACTAGTAACCACTAAAGCCTTCATAGAGCAACAGCACTGGGAAATGGTATCTTATCCTAATGATTCACCGCTGAGTTTCCTTGATGAGTAAAGGTTTAGATGATGGACTGCAGGCATTCCACAAGCACTCTGCTATTCTGTTGCTGTTTTAGTTTCCAATACAAATACTGTATATTTATTATACCTATATAATAGATGCTTCTCAAATGCCAGAAGTACTGCAAATATTTCAGGGCAGGCTCTCAACTGAAAAGAGAGGAGAGGAACAACTTTTAAAGAACCATCAAGGCAAATGCGTCCCACTATTTCTGCTTGTGGCTGTTTTTTTTTTTTTTTAAAGAAATCCTAAAAAGCTTCTCCCACAGTCTTCAATCAATATTATCCCCATCTCAGCACACCTATTGTCTGTTATGAATCATTGACAAAACGCACACTGTACAACTTTCTCTAAGCCTTCCAATGGAATGTTGACAAACTGCTGAGCTTTCACCTGTCAGATGCTGGTTATCTTTTTAAATTCTACATTCGAGACTTAGTTTTTGAATTTAGGTGTGGGAGGAAAATCTGTATTTTGCACAGTTAAAGTAATGACTTTTCCTCTCAGCAACCTGCAACCATAAGAGGTGTTCTTTTTCCCCTTCATGCTGTTTCTGAATCAAAAGGATCCACACTCTTAAAATTTAAACTAAGTGGGAATAACGGCACCATAATACTCAAGTGAACATCAAAACCCAACATTTTTTTTAAATATCTGAAACTTGAAAATAGATGTGTCAGGGAGGGCAGACAATTTTTATGTAGGCTTTCTCCTCCAAGACTCAAATCCTTCTATCACGCATGCAGTGGCAAAATACTGTGTTGCGGCAATGTCCACAAGAAAAAAATTGGTTACAGACCTATAGTCGTCAATTTGTGCCAATTTTCAGGAGATATCTCTAATAATGTTTGGAACATTATATTTACTCACACATTA
>NW_015386081.1:418629-427290 GCF_001527695.2 Protobothrops mucrosquamatus | reverse complement strand
TAATATATTGTAAAAAGTGATGGCTATTGCTGGTCTATGACCGTAATAAAGTTTATTGATTGATTGATGTGTCAGGTGACTTACTAACCATATCTGGGTTCCATAGATATATCTGGGTTCCAACATTTCAAAAGGTGCATTGGGACTACTTCATAATAATTATAATTAAGCACATGGATGAGGTGTATTGACTGGGAAAATAGATGGACTCTTATTTCCATTGAGCTCTTAGGCATTCCTTTGTTAAACTATAGAATTTGCCCTCAAGGAAGGGATAGTGACTATTTGGTTTATTTTAAAAGGGGGACTTGATCCAATTCAAAGACAAGTGAGCTATCAGTGCTATCTCCTAAATCACTACTTTCTAGATCACAAGTCTTTGATAACTAGTTGCTAAGGAGCAACAGTGGAAAGAAATCTATCATCTTCCTCTCCATGCTGGTAAATTTATCATATCTGAATATCTTTGGTTGACCACTGTGTGCCACTGTATGCTAAGATGAACCCATTTCAGCATGATTCTTTTAAATACACAGTTACATTATTAAAGTTAACAAAGCACATACAAACTAACACAAATGAATAAAGCACAGAAGCAATAAAGGAAGAAAGAAGAAAAGCAAAAGTGCCGAAAAGAATTGAAAATGAAAAAATGAAAAAAAGAAGCTTCTGATTTCTTTTGCAGCAAATACAAGTACATTTATAAAATTATTTCTTATTCTATAGTTACAAAAGGCCTTCACTTTTTTCTATTATCCATTTTTTCCTAATCTTCAGAACCACAAATCATAGCTACATTTTTTCTGTTTCATGCAAAAAGTCTATGGGTTTTCCAGTTGACCATAAATGTAGATATTGTTTTTACAGTATTCAAAGAGGTTAATCTAGCCATCTCCACAATTTCCATCATCTTCAACAACTATCCCTCTGTTGTAGGTAAAGTCAAGTCTTTCTATTTTTAAGCATATAATAGTCTCACAGCAATTGTCCTATTTAAAAACAAAGCTCTGTGACTTTTTTCTAGTTGCTTGTCAATAATAATAATAATAATAATAATAATAATAATAATAATAATAATAATAATAATAATAATAATAATAATAATAATAATAATAATGTTGGAAGGGACCTCGGAGGTCATCTAGTCCAACCCCATGCTCAGGCAGTAAACCCTATACCATTTCAGACAAATGGCTGTCCAGTCTCTTCTTAAAAACTTCCAGTGTTGGAGCATTCACCGCTTCTGGAGGCAGGTTGTTCCATTGGTTAATTGTTCTAACTGTCAGGAAGTTTCTTCTTAGTTCTAGGTTGCTTCTCTCCTTGATTAGTTTCCATCCATTGCTTCTTGTCCTGCCTTCAGGTGCTTTGGAAAATAGCTTGACTCCCTCTTCTTTGTGGCAGCCCCTGAGATACTGGAACACTGCTATCATGTTGCCCCTCGTCCTTCTCTTCATTAAACTAGACATCCCCAATTCCAGCAACCGTTCCTTGTATGTTTTAGCCTCCAGTCCCCTAATCATCTTTGTTGCTCTTCTCTTTAGTCCCAAAAGAAACATATTTGATTTCAATTGTACTTCAACCTTTAAAATCTTATGAATTAATGCATCTATTTGTATCCAAAATGAATTTTTTACATGCCCATCAAACCTGATAAAATGTGCCTCAGCCTGATTCTTCTCATGCTTCCAGATCCCTTCGCCACGGACATGAACTTTAATCTCCTGACCTCCAGCTATAATAGGACCATTACTTACTGCATTGTTACAGTGAGCAAGAAACTCATGCAAAAAATGCATTTGTGAAGAATAACAAGCCAGATGAAGGTATACCTCTTTCCTTCTTTGCACATGCTGCACATTTTAATATTAATATTGAAAGGTATCCTTATACAAATGTAGTTCCTTATATATAGATTTCTGTTTCATCATGATACTTACTAATTCCACATATTTTTGTGCTGGAACATTTGAAGATAAAATAGATTTCTTGGTCCTGGCTTCATTCTAATTCCATCAAGACTCAAAAGCAATGTACTTGTAAAGACATCTGCTTTATCACATGAGTGTGGGCTGAGAGGTGTGCTTACTTAATATGATCACACAGGCTGCATGCCCATCCCAGGTACATGAAAGAAATAATATGAGACCTTTAGAAAAATGACCATGTCATCTTGGGATTGAAGAAAGTACAAAACAAGTTCTTAATACTTCGCAGGAGAATCAATTTCAACAGGCTTAGAAAAGAATTAGGTGGGTTCCCATGGACAGAAGTCCTCCGTTTAAAGCCTAGGAAAGCTGGGATCTTTTCAGAAACAAGATACAAGTGCACATTATTCCTACTACAAGTACACATTATTCCAGTGAGTGGGGGAAAAAATGAGGGCAGCTTAGGAAGCTGCTGTAGATGTATAGGGAGCTTTTGACAAGCTATGAATTGTATGTGTGGAAAAATACATGGACGAATTTCATGTATAGAAAATAGAAGGTGGGTGGAATCACCAAGCAGGGGTACCATCAAGTAGTTAATACCTGCAGAAATTAAATTAGAAAGGTTAAAGCATAAGAGCGTACTCAGCAGTAGCTAAAAGCATCAAAAATAGTATTTGGGGACTATGTGAGCAATAAAAAGAAGAGAAAGCACAAAACAGACCCATTGCAAGAGTAATTCAGAGTGCAGGGCTTCTCAATTGCTATTCTGCTTGTTTTCCAAAAGTGAGAACTCTATTCAAATGGACCTAAATGAAATGATCAACAAAAGAAGGGAGTGGCAACCCAAGGTAAATAAAATGGTAACTAGAGTCACTGTTATGAGATAGGTGGCTATATGAATCATTTAAATTAATAAATGAGCTTAAGGCTGTAGAGCCAAACCAATTTATATATAACAATTTCTTACATTTTGATGCTGTACAACTAAATTGGGACTCTGGGCAGTTCTTAAAGACACTTGCAGATGTTATCCCAGAGCCCATTTCTGTGATCTTTGAGAAATCATGAAAATGGACCTAATGTCAGAGGACCGAAAAAAGGAAATACAGGTAGTCCTTGACTTACAACCATTAATTTAGTGACCATTCAAAGTTACAACTGAACTGAAAAAAAGTGATTTATGACTACTTTTTACACAACCGTTGCAGCATCCCTGTTTGGTCATGTGATCAGAATTTGGATGCTTGGCAACTGGCATGTATTTATGACAGTTGCATTGTCCTGGGGTCATGTGATCACATTTTGTGACCTTCTAACAAGCAAAATCAATGGGGAAGCCGGACTCACTTAACAACTGTGTTGCTAACTTAACAACTGCAGTGATTCACTCAACAACTGTGGCAAGAAAGGTCGTAAAATGGGGCAAAACTCACTTAACAACTGTCTCAATAACAGAAATTTTGGGCTCAGATGAGGACTACTTGCATTGTTCCTATCCTCAAAGAGGTGGGTGGGGAAAAAGACTCAGGTCAGTTGAAATTAATATCAGGCAAACCCCTAGGATGGACTAATCATTCATTACATTTGTATCCCTCTGCAATTAGTATAACTCTTTGTTCTTAATAAGCCTTCAATTTGTGAGCACTTAGGAGAGAACATATTCCTTGGCAGGAGCCAGCATATGTTTATCAAGAATAGATCATGTCAAAGCACTATGTTCTATTTTGATTGAGTGATCAGCTTAGCCATCCATGAGACTATGATGGCACTTTGATTTCAGCAAAGTGTTTGACAAAGTACCCTGTGAGATTCTAAAACAGAAGATGGCAGAATGTGGATTGGATTATGCTACTATTAGGTACAGAATTAGTTGAAGAATGCAACCAGTTTACCAGACCAACTCGTAACCTATCCTGCCAACTTTCCCATTAACTTTGCTTTTGGGAAGCTGGCAAGAAAATTTGCAAATGGCTGTCACATGACATTGCAACCATCAAGTATGAGCCAATTGTCAATCAGCAGGATCGTGATCACATAACCATAGGAGTTCTCAGTCAGCCAGAACTTTGAGGATTGATTGTAAATACCATTTGTTCAGTGCTGTCATAACTTCAAATGGTTGCTGAACCAGTGGCTGTTAATCAGGTACTACCTGTAAATGGTAGGATAATCGATTTTTAATAAACATCAGGGGGGGGGAATCTTACCGTCTAAGAGCGTTAACAGTGAAGCATACTGCCTTGGAAGGCTGGTGGATTCTCCTTTCCTAGAAGGAGGTTAAATGGACATCAGTCAGTGAAATGTTAATCCTGGATTCCTGTACTGGGTGTGTATTTAGATTAGATCAGGGGTGTCAAACTCGCAATATCATGTGACGTGTCACGACATATAGCTCCTTTTTTTTCCATTGCCAGCAATGGGGGGGGCGCGGTTTTGCCATGACTCATCTGGCCCGTGGGCTGGCAGTTTGACACCCCTAGATTAGATGATTTCCAAAGTTCCTTCCAATTGCATACATTAAAGGATTTTACGATTCCACAGCCAAGTTGCTTTCCATTATGAATATGTAAGGCCACAAATATCGCCCACAAAATGCCACTGATCTGACACTAGTTTTGTTACCCTGTTACTTGTGTGTTTGTTTCTAGAACTGCATTATTAGTCCGTGTAGGGCAGGGGTAGGCAACCTTGGCTTTTTTATGACTCGTGGACTTCAACTCCCAGAATTCCTATTCTGGGAGTTGAAATCCACGAGTCATAAAAGAGTAAAGGTTACCTACCCCTGGTATAGGGGATACTATTTTAAATGTCTTGGCCTAAATTGGTTTTGAAAAGAAAAACGGCTAAGCATAAGTAATGAGTATATAATGCTTTCCTTAGGATAAGCCTTTCACTGAATGGGAGCAACTCTTCATTTTTGAGGGATGAGCTTCGTTTAAAATGAGTGGGGGTGCTGCCCACCTCTAAACAGCAAGGAACCATGGTACTGTTTTTAGCAACACTTTCAGAAACATTATCAGAGGTTGCTCTAGAGGCCAATGCTCTCTCCCACAGTGCATGTGGCCCTGGAGGTATCCCTTGTGTAAATCACGGATGCACATCTGCCTTGCATCTTTTTACAATATCCCTAAAGAGACTTTAATTCAATCCAATATCCAATGTACTAACACAACTCAGTTCAGGGAGGTATACTAAAGCTACTTTCTTTAGTTCCTTTAATACCTGTGAATTCACAGTAAACTCACAAGATTTCACAGCTTAAAAACTGAAGTACCAGTCTTATGTTAGAAAGGCATTGCAAACATATTCTCTGGAGAGTTAATGTTATGAGTTGTCTTTCATCTTGTATTTTTCAGAATATCAAAAGGAAAGCTGTAGCTAAAACATGGGCAATTTTACCAAAACTATTCTAAACTTAACATTTCAAAGTGCCTTTATTTCAAGCCACGAAATCAATTTTCATAAACAAGGCTAACTGTCACATGCAATTAAATGTGGTCAATTTTAGGGCATGTTCAGCCCCAGATCACAAGGGCTGATATCCAAGACAATGTTTCAGTGTTCACATGAATCCCATGAGCATTAGACTTATAACCATATTTTGATTCTTTCTCAACTGAGGCTGTATTTTGTGGTATGATTTTTGTTTTCCGTATATTTAAACAAAAAAATTGCAACGGTTTGGCCTAATTGGAGCTACTATATAACCACAAGAGAGCCAGTGTAGCAGGGTGATTAAAAGATTAAGTTAGCTTCTCAACTGTGAAAACTTTAAGACCTGTGAACTTCAACTCCCAGAATTCCCCAGCCAGCATATTGACTAGGGAATTCTGGGAGTTGAAGTTCACATATCTTAACTTGCTAAGGTTGAGAAATATTGGATTAAGGTATGAATTAGAAGATGTTGGAAACATCATCCCATTCCCCCAATCTTTTCCTTTAATAATGCACAATAGAGGATTTTGTCTAGAGCAGATGTGAAACTTCCCAAATTAGTTAAATTTGGTGACACTTTTCTACCCTTTCACAGCATGCCACTTTGCACTACTGCAATATGGTCTCTGTGGGGCTGCCCTTGAGAAAAGTATTCAGAAATAATAAATGGTGCAAAAATTGTACTGGGAAAACAGCAAAAACATAACTGTTCACCTAGCTTTTCAATTTTAATTCATTTAAATAATCTTGATTTTAATGCTTATTTTTACTGCAGTGATTTTACTGTTCTGTTTAACACTTTGTACCTTCTTTAATTGTTATAAACCAATTTAAGTACAGAAAGACCATAAGAATATAAGCAATGCCTGCTGAATTGGAACTCTGGTCCATCTAGCTCAGTAGCCTGTTCTCACAGTGGTCAACCAAGTGCACAAGGAAGTCCACTAGTCACTCAGCAGATAGACTTCGGAAGCAGTTTTAGTATTATCCCTAAAATGCTATTGCCTTTCTTTTTTTCTTTTTTTTACAGTGGATGCACACTGAGTGAGCACCTTCATTGAACTCTTTAGAATGGAGTATAAATGTAATAATAAACACCTCAAATGTGGCAACTAGGCTGTTAATTATGCAAGATAAAGGAACTTTGGATGTCTGAACTGAAAGATCTGCACTGATTGTCATTTGCTTACTTGACACAAGGTATCAGTATGAACCATTAAAACCCTAAAAGGCTAATTTGTCCTCTCTCAGAAGCCCATCTTTCCACCACAAGGGAGAACACAAAGGGTCTTCATCTGACTTGTTCCCAGGTTTTGGAATATTCTCTTCAAACCTTCTCTTTGGTCCAAATCAGCATGTAAAAGATCTATGATATTTAATGTTAATTTTAATCTGAGGTCAGCTCAGTGGCCTCTTATATGTGGAATGATGTAGATTTTGATCCCAGTCTCCTTATTTTTAGCCTCTACACGAAACTGCCAAGATCACCTGTCTGCTCAGGGGATGGTAGCATCAATTTGATACCCAATTATATATCACCAGCCTGGACTACATTGACAAAGTAGTCAAAGACATGTTACCACTATTTAGAGGTGCCAAAGTCTGAAGGGGAATAAACCAGTTGTAGTTGAATCTAAGCAAAACAAAGTTGCTGCTTTGTTTATCAAGGTTCTCTGCCAGCTCCAATACTGTCTATTGAAGGGACTGTACTGTCCTTGAGTGAGCAGCTCCATGCCTTAGTAGTCATCCTGGATTTACCGTATGCTACTGCTGATGGGGAGATAGAAGCCCTAGAGAGGAGATCATATGTCCAACTTCAGCTGATGCGACAGTTCTAGCCCTACCTTGGTAGGAGGACCTTGCAAAGTAATTCATACTCTCATCACCACTTAGTTAGGCTATTGTAATGTGTTCAACATAGGGCTGCCTTTAAAAATACTTGGAAAGTATAGTTTGTTGAAAATGCAATTTTTCTATCTTTCTATTCAAGATACTATTAACATATGACATCTGTCCTCAGGTGCTGCAAAAGCTGCTAATAGGCTTCTGGGTGCAGTTTAAGATCCTGGTTTTGACCCCTACAGCCCTATATGGCTTGGGGCTGAGATACTTTCAGAACTGTTTCCTTCATCCACCATTGATCATTCATAAACCACCTGGAAGAATTGTTGACAGTTTCCTACTGTCATGAAATCAGAAGATTGAATATGTCAATGGAGATGTCAATGCTTGGAGGAAATGCTTCACCACTGTGGCCTCCATGTTATAGAATAGATGTCCACTGGAGGTCAGACTTGTCCTGAATTTGGTGGCCTTCCAGAAGCAAGTTAAAAGTAGATGTCTCTCCCAGGATTTTTAGGATAGTTAGGGTAACACTGAAGGAATTGTTTGGATATTGCTTTACAGTACATCAGTTATCAATCTTGTTTTACAATGTTACTTGTACTATGGGTATTTTTATTCTTTGTAAACCACTGGGATGTGCATTATTGCAGCAGGCTAAAACTCCAATAAATAAATAAAAAGTTGGTATTCTGAATACACATACACAAATATTCTATGTAAGAAAATGATGAATAAATTCATCAAACAAATAAAACATCAAAGTAATTCATAACATGGAAAAACAATCTAAAACTCCAAGTCATGGCTGAAGTTTTGCAATTTTGTGAAATCTTTCTCTCTGCTTTAACATATTGAAAGAATGGAATTGTGTTTTCTTTTTTCAGTAGTTTATTTGAATAAAACAAAACTTTAGAGTAAAATCTTTGACATCTCTTGCAACCCAAATGACCATTTTGATTCTTTATTCACAATTAATGCAGAACTTACTCAAGTTCATTGACAATGAACCACCATTAACCATCAGGTTATAGAATTAATAATGTTTATAAAACTACAACTGATGAAGCCTTAATTTATGAGGCTAGATTCATGTGTCATTTAATTCATGATTAGGGAGGAGTATTCAATATGAATTCATTTTTTTAATCAACAAAATTCTGTATTTAAACCCTATCCTTATTTGTGAACCTTCAACACATATGTAGAGATCATACTAGATTTGAAATAAAGACAACTTGACCTATACACGGATGGACTCACACGGATGGACACACGCTGGATCTAATTTTTGTCTCTGGCCAGTGGCAGAATGATCTGACAATAGGGGAGATAGTTGTTGAGCCCTTGTCATGGTCAGATCACTCTCTCCTAAGGTTGGACTTCCGGACCGCTCCCCCACGCCACAGGGAGACGGAACCGCCTAGATGGTTCCGTCCCAGGCGACTGATGGACC
>NW_015386081.1:399280-417094 GCF_001527695.2 Protobothrops mucrosquamatus | reverse complement strand
AAGCAGTGTCGGCTGGCGACCCCCAGGGGGAGGGCCTTCTCTGTGGGTGCCCCCACCCTCTGGAACGAACTACCCCCCGAGATCCGGACGATTCCGGACCTCCTATCTTTTCGCCGCGCCCTCAAGACATGGCTTTTTCAACAAGCGGGTCTGGCCTAGGGAGAATTTTAAATAGGGATAATTTTAATTCGAATCTTAAATAACTATACAGCGACAAATATTTGGTTTTTAATTGGTTTTTATGGGGGATGGCGTTTGTGTGTTTTAATATGCTGTAAGCCGCCCTGAGTCCTATAGGGAGAAGGGCGGCATATAAGTTTATGTAAATAAATAAATAAATAAATAAATAAATAAACATGAAACTGGGAGTCATACCAATAATAATAAAGAACATAGCAACCTGCTTTTATAATTGGACCCAAACAGCATTCTTTTTCCTTTAATCATGTAGGAGGGAAGGGTGGGAATCAATCAATTAATATAAGTCACTTTTTCCAGTGCCATTGTAACTTTGGTCACACATGGTTGTAAGTTGAAGACTATCTGTACTACCTGTAGTTACAGGTAGTCCTTGATTTATGACCTCAGTTGAGCCCAGAATTTTTGTTGTGATGCAAGACAGTTGCTAAGTGAGTTTTATCCCTTTTACAACATTTCTTGCCACAGTCCTTAAGTGAATCACTGTAGTAGTTAAGTTAGTAACCCAGTTGTTAAGTGAATCTGGCTTCCCCATTGTCATTTGCTCATCAGAAAGTCGCAAAAGGAGATCACATGGCCCCAGGACACTGCAACCGTCATAAATATGAACCAGTTGCCAAACAGGAGCATTGATATGTGATTCACCAAATCCACTCCCCAAATAGCACCCATACTATAGGACATTTACATTTTAATATGGAGTAATCCATACCATGTTTAATTGGATTAGAGTCGTGGTAGCGCAGTGGTTGGAATACAGTATTGCAGGCTGATTCTGCCCACTGCTTGGAGTTTGATCCTAACCGGCTCAACCTTCCATCCTTCTGAAGTCGATAAAATGAGGACTTAGATTGTAAACCGCTTAAAGAGGGTTGTAAAGCACTGTGAAGCAATATATAAGTCGAAATGCTATTGCTATTGCTAATATAAACTTAATTTTGGTTTACTGTTCTTGATTTGGCCTATTGTAATTTCTGTACTGGTGATCCCACTCTGGTGGGGTCTTTTTATGGCCATTAGGCTAGGAAAGTTTGATTTTCTTGGTTAAATCCTATGCCTATCGCATTGTAATCTGCTTCTCTTAAAAATGTGTAATTGCACCTGTTAGAACAAATCACCTTCTCCTATCCTTTTGTTATTCATAGTCCATCCTTTCTTTTGTAGCTTCTAAATTTAGCTGTGATTATCTACTTCTTAAGTGAAAAATTCATACTTGTCACCAATCTAATTGCATCCCATTCAGTTGAGACTATATGGTTCTCATAAATTTTCTCATCCATAAGGCATTCAATTTGAGCCCTCATTTGAAAATAGGGCATAACTCAATGGTCACTTACAATCCTTTTTTTCAGTAAAGCTTCAGATACAGTCCTTACTATCTTCACTTATAGCAAAGCTCAGAATGGCCTTTTCCAGAAACTTGGGAGGGGGGCAGGGGGAAAAACTGCTGTTATTCAGAACAGGGAATTTTAAGCAAGAGAGCTTATTGATTCAGTTTTGCATAGGATGGTTTCTCATAGGATAGATTTACATTTAATCCAAATCAGGTTCTCTCCCATTTTAGATATTGATCAATCATTGCAGGAGTTGAAATAAAAGTTCCCTATGTAGGATCAACTCTACAA
Organism: Protobothrops mucrosquamatus; assembly: GCF_001527695.2. Taxonomy (NCBI): domain Eukaryota; kingdom Metazoa; phylum Chordata; class Lepidosauria; order Squamata; family Viperidae; genus Protobothrops; species Protobothrops mucrosquamatus. The sequence continues at coordinate 415,271 of NW_015386081.1, read as the reverse complement.
GTGTTATCCCCTTGGGAAACAGCTCAGTGCAAAATGATTTCTCTGCGTCTTGGTATTTCTCCAGCTCGGTTGTATTCTTTCAAAATGTGATTCGTTGAGTTAAGCAGGTCAGGTCCCTGTGGATACAGTATATGCCATCAAGTGAAAATTAAAGACCAGAAAATTAACAGGGTTTGTTGTGTTACCAAGCTGAAGACATTTTATCCTCATGCTCATAGAAACACATCCTGAGCTAATGGAACACAGTGCTGTATTCCAAGTCATATTTATACTTGCAAAAAGCAATGAGTGTACTTCTGTTAAGCTCACTTGGCAACTATCTTGCTGGGATTTTTCCCCCCTCTCCTTGGCTTTAAGTGATACAGACAAGGTGTGCTTTAAAGATAATGGAAAGCATGGCCAAATGAACCCATTTAATTACGGAAGTCCTGCCATGGGTGAATAATATAATGATGTGGGATTGTGGACACCAGGCCAAAAACAAAACCAACCCAACTAAAATACAAGGGCTTTAGGCAGGGATCTCCCCCTCTTTCAAAGTTGTTGATAATTTGAGTGTGCTTCATCAAGAGGAACCATCCTGAACCAACCAGATGAAAACCTAGCCAGATGTGGGGAGCGCTGGTGGATAAACTAAAACCCAGGATGAGCACAGTTAATATTAGCTTCTTGATACAGAAAGCCAGATGGATTAATGGATCAGCTCATGCATTGCCTAAGGAAACAAAAAAAGTATCTTCTATACTTCGGCACACATTGAGGACCCTGACAATAGCAAGTAAAAACTCCTAATTTGGCACAAAGGAGTGGGGAGTGCAGGAATAAATTGCAAGCTTTATTTAAAATGTCCACACAAGAAAACCAATGAAAGAGCCTGGAAAGCAGCAAGTCAACACTTTTTAAAAGCCTGGCAAAAAAAAGGAGGGGGGAGGGAACAGTATGCACATGCTGACTATGATTGTTAATGTCAGCTGTATCTAGTCTTTCTTTCAAATGAACAGAACTAGCATCTGGTTTCTACTAATGGAAAATCCAACCCATTATATGGTAAATCATAAGAAACCAGTGCCTCAGGAATTCAGACTGTAAACTTTCAATTCCTGTTAGTCCCGAGCATGGAATAGTTGAGTTTGCCATTTTCTCAGGGCCATTCCCTTCACATTTTAGGAAACAAAGCACAGAGGCGGTTTGGCTTTGCTCACTACCAGTCTGCCAGATAAGCAATTCTGAAATCTCCCTCCAAAGAACCAGAAGAGTTCCTTGTGAACCCTTCTTAAGCCCACCATGCCCTCTAAATTCACTCCATCTCAACTCTTTCTCTGCAGTTCTGGAAAGTTAAGGTAGAGGGGAGGGAGTTAGGGAGTCAGTGAATGCCACAGACAGAATGACAATAGTTTACACAGTAGCACGTGTTTCAGCAATAAATGCTCCCCCTCCCAATTTCTCTCTTCCTCCCCTTTCTCTCTCTCTCATACACACCCACTTTAACTGTGCTTTTGTGTTTTGTCAGAATTAATGAGAAAAGTTCCCTTGCCCTAGGGGTAATTAGTGTCCTTGGAGTTAAATAAGCTAATACTTAGACACCTCTGGCACAGGCAATTATGTTTGTGTATTGAATAATTGATTCAAAGAGAGGGGGAAGGGGGCTGCTAATCAGATCTGAGCATAATGAATTGATTTAATTAACAGGGGAATCTGAGGGTCCCTGGGAAATGTGTGCATTTATTCAGCAGCAGGAGAGAGTGCAAGCACATAAATTGAGAGAGAGGGCAGCAGGCAGGCACATTTGCTTCAGTGAGAGCTTCGCATCTTCCCATCCTGTTCTTTCCTTTTTTTAAATATATATATATATATATAATTTCAGATTTAGACTCAGATCCAGAGAAAAGCACTTTAGAAGCTTATCTACCTCCGCAGTAGCGACAGCAAAAGAGGGTTTAGGGAAGGATCCTGTGGGCTCGCGTTAAGATCAGGGGCACCGTTGTTGCTATTGTTCGGAGGGTTAAGGGAAAGGCAAGAACGGGAGAAGCTGAGCCCCCCCCCCACTTCGTACCTTACCTTCCTGCCTTCCCCCCCCCCGCCACCCCCACTCCGTGCGTGCCATCTCCAAACTGGCATTCAGTTGCAACCCACCAGAAGGATAGGAGTCTCCGAGGAGGTGGTCGCTGCTGTCTCTGCCGCTTTAGGGGAAAAAGGGGTGTCGGGGGGGAGGGGGAGACGCCGGCAAAGCCAGCTCCCCGGCGGGATTTGCCTCCTTGGGTAATTCTAACTGAGCGCGATCCTAGGTTAAAAGTCGGGCAAGTGTAACCGGCTCGGCCGGGGGGGGCTGTCTGTGCGAGAGGGGGCGGGTGGGGGGGGGAGAAGCTAAGAAGAGAGGGAGCTGGGAGGATAAGCCAGGCGGCGGTGGTCGAGGCCCGCTTCGCCAAAACCTTCCAACCCCCCCCCACCCCCCACCCCGCGCTCCGAGCCTTCCTTTCCAACGGAGCGAAGGATCAGCAACCGGCGGCTTGGAGGGCGAGCCGGCGACGGAGCGGCGGAGGCAGCCGAACCCCGCCACAATGGTGCTGGACAAGGAGGACGGTAGGTGGCGGGTCGCGATGCGGCGGCGGGGAGATGGGGGTAGGGGGGAAGGTGTTTGGTGGTGGTGGTGGTGGTGGTGGTGGTGGTGGTGGTGAAAAAGGGAGGGCTGCCGCGATGCCCTGCCGGCCGGCGCGTCCTCTCTGGCCGGCAGCCTCAAAGAAAAAGCCCGCCTCAAGTCTCGGCTGGGAGCGCCGGGCTGAGCGGCGAGACCGAGCGCTATGCGGACGCGGGGCACATGCGCCGCTCTGCAAAGGGACGGCTCCGGAAGTCAACAAAGCTTCCAAGGACCGGCTTATTTACCCGCCCCCCCCTCCTCCCGCTCTCGCTGCCGGACCCAAAATGTCCGTGTGAATGCGCGCGGACCCGCGTCGACGACTTTTTTTTAAGATCGCCCTTTTTCCGGAGATTGTCTCTTCTGTCGCTCAGATCCCGCCAGGCTTGCCTTTATTCCTCTCTTCCGGGAGCGTGCGCGTGTATTTTCCCCTCTCTGGTGTTTTTTTTTCTCTCTCTCTCCCTCTCCCCCCTCCCTATTTCTTCAAAGCAAAGGGGGAGAAAAGGCTATTATTGAGGGAAGGAAGAGCTGCCAGCTTGGCTAAACTCCTTCACAAAAGGCAGCTTGGCGTCTGAAGGGGAGAAAGGATTTCACTTTCCAAAAAAGAGCTCTTCTGCCGGAATGAGGGAGAGGGTGCTCTCCCCTGGGTGTGTAAATGGGGCGCGTGGGAGGGAGGGGGAGGGAGAAAACGGGGAGGGGGGGAGAGAGAAAAAAAAAGAGCTGCCTGTAAGTTTCAAAGAATCATGCGGGTCATTGTCAAGCCTCGCTCGAAGCTGAGATCGGGGCTCGCTTGGGGGTCGGCGTAGAAGAGGCAGGACTTTAGGCGAGGGGTTAAAGACTAAGCTAATTAAAAGGGCAATTACTGGGGAGGAAAGGAAATCGGCTCCGGGAGGCGCGGAGGAATAGATCGGCAGAGCTGGGAGGAAGGGGGGGGGGAAGCGGCGAGAGAGGGAAAGATAACTTAAGAACGGCGGGATCCACTTAAAAGATAATTTCAGCTGTCAGTCTTCCTGGCTCTGGCACTCTGGGGTAAATGGCTTGAGGCAGCCTTTGTTGGGGCGCTGAGAAAGTTGACATTTTAAACCACCTAAAAATCAGTAGGGCGGGGTGTGGGACGGGATCTGGGGGTTCTCCTTGAGTCCTGTCTTTCCTCCCAGGATACGCAGCACTTTTCTGACCCGCTTAGTTAATGAGGTCCAAAACAGTTTTGTTTGAGGGTTGCCCTGGGAGGACTTTAAATAAGTGCTCAAAACTAGCTGAGTGAATCAATACCAGTTGAACCCTGGTACTTTGACTGTGTCTTTGGAATTATAAGATAAATTTATGCTTTTTCTCAGGTTTATGAATAGAAAAGAAAATGCCTACGGTAGCTCCAAGTTTTCAGAATGCTGTCTCAAGGCATCTGATGGCAATCTGTGTTGGATGTCTTTTTGTTCTGTGACAGGGAACAGCTGAGATATTTCCCCCCAACACACACACACACACACACACACACACACACACACACACACACACACACACACGAGACTAAAACTGCAAAGCACAACAGGTGTTTGAAAACATGGATATATATATAACATAGATTTGTTTCTCAGAGAACTGGACTGGCTCTCAACTGTTTGGTAGCAAACTTGGAAAGGTTGTTATCTAGTGTGTAAAAGGGCTTTTGGACTCCGTAAATATTCTGTTTTGTTNGGGTAATTCTAACTGAGCGCGATCCTAGGTTAAAAGTCGGGCAAGTGTAACCGGCTCGGCCGGGGGGGGGGCTGTCTGTGCGAGAGGGGGCGGGTGGGGGGGAGAAGCTAAGAAGAGAGGGAACAGGGAGGATAAGCCAGGCGGCGGTGGCCGAGGCCCGCTTCGCCAAAACCTTCCAACCCCCCCCCCACCCCGCGCTCCGAGCCTTCCTTTCCAACGGAGCGAAGGATCAGCAACCGGCGGCTTGGAGGGCGAGCCAGCGACGGAGCGGCGGAGGCAGCCGAACCCCGCCACAATGGTGCTGGACAAGGAGGACGGTAGGTGGCGGGTCGCGATGCGGCGGCGGGGAGATGGTGTGGGGGGCGGAAGGTGTTTGGTGGTGGTGGTGGTGGTGGTGATGAAAAAGGGAGGGCTGCCGGGATGCCCTGCCGGCCGGCGCGTCCTCTCTGGCCGGCAGCCTCAAAGAAAAAGCCCGCTTCAAGTCTCGGCTGGGAGCGCCGGGCTGAGCGGCGAGACCGAGCGCTACGCGGACGCGGGGCACATGCGCCGCTCTGCAAAGGGACGGCTCCGGAAGTCAACAAAGCTTCCAAGGACCGGCTTATTTACCCGCCCCCCCCTCCTCCCGCTCTCGCTGCCGGACCCAAAATGTCCGTGTGAATGCGGGCGGACGCGCGTCGACGACTTTCTTTTAAGATCGCCCTTTTTCCGGAGATTGTCTCTTCTGTCGCTCAGATCCCGCCAGGCTTGCCTTTATTCCTCTCTTCCGGGAGCGTGCGCGTGTATTTTCCCCTCTCTGGTGTTTTTTTTTTTCTCTCTCCCCCCTCCCTATTTCTTCAAAGCAAAGAGGGAGAAAAGGCTATTATTGAGGGAAGGAAGAGCTGCCAGCTTGGCTAAACTCCTTCACAAAAGGCAGCTTGGCGTCTGAAGGGGAGAAAGGATTTCACTTTCCCAAAAAGAGCTCTTCTGCCGGAATGAGGGAGAGGGTGCTCTCCCCTGGGTGTGTAAATGGGGCGCGTGGGAGGGAGGGGAAAGGGAGAAAACGGGGAGGGGGGGGGAGAAGAAAAAAAAAAGAGCTGCCTGTAAGTTTCAAAGAATCATGCGGGTCATTGTCAAGCCTCGCTCGAAGCTGAGATCGGGGCTCGCTTGGGGGTCGGCGTAGAAGAGGCAGGACTTTAGGCGAGGGTTAAAGACTAAGCTAATTAAAAGGGCAATTACTGGGGAGGAAAGGAAATCGGCTCCGGGAGGCGCGGAGGAATAGATCGGCAGAGCTGGGAGGAAGGGGGGCGGGGAGCGGCGAGAGAGGGAAAGATAACTTAAGAACGGCGGGATCCACTTAAAAGATAATTTCAGCTGTCAGTCTTCCTGCCTCTGGCACTCTGGGGTAAATGGCTTGAGGCAGCCTTTGTTGGGGCACTGAGAAAGTTGACGTTTTTAACCACCTAAAAATCAGTAGGGCGGGGTGTGGGACGGGATCTGGGGGTTCTCCTTGAGTCCTGTCTTTCCTCCCAGGATACGCAGCACTTTTTCTGACCCTCTTAGTTAATGAGGTCCAAAACAGTTTTGTTTGAGGGTTGCCCTGGGAGGACTTTAAATAAGTGCTCAAAACTAGCTGAGTGAATCAATACCAGTTGAACCCTGGTATTTTGACTGTGTCTTTGGAATTATAAGATAAATTTATGCTTTTTCTCAGGTTTATGAATAGAAAAGAAAATGCCTACGGTAGCTCCAAGTTTTCAGAATGCTGTCTCAAGGCATCTGATGGCAATCTGTGTTGGATGTCTTTTTGTTTTGTTCTGTGACAGGGAACAGCTGAGATATTTCCCCCCAACACACACACACACACACACACACACACGAGACTAAAACTGCAAAGCACAACAGGTGTTTGAAAACATGGATATATATATAACATAGATTTGTTTCTCAGAGAACTGGACTGGCTCTCAACTGTTTGGTAGCAAACTTGGAAAGGTTGTTATCTAGTGTGTAAAAGGGCTTTTGGACTCCGTAAATATTCTGTTTTGTTTTGGTACATGGAAGGAATGCAGGAACAGAGTTATCTGTTTCCATGCTTCTCCTGCAACACAGTGAATTTTTCTCAAAATATCAATGCAGGCAGCTAGTGTGCTTTTTCACTCATCCATTCGTTAATTTGCACATTATTACATTTGCAGTGAGAATTCTTCAGGACTCATTTTTTTAAAAAAACATGTTAGTCTTCTTTTTCATGCTCACACATAGTGGTGTTTTATATTTAAAATATGAGTCTTTGAGCAAAGCAGAAGATACTGAAAAGTGATCCATAGATTTGATCTTTACATTTAGGAAATGGGATACTAGTTCAGGGTTTGGGTTTTTGTTTGGCTATTCATAATGTGATAAAGTACAGCTTAAAACAAAACGGGTTTTATAACCACTCATAAAATGTTACTGCAGCCAAGAAATTTAAGTAGCTTTTCATCAGCTAGCTTCTAGATATTTTATATATGTATATTTCTGCTCACAAAGAATTTTTCATTTACAGAGAAAAGCTCGGCTGACACAAATCTGGTACATTTGTTGCTATGTTCTCTCCCCTCTTTCAATTTCAAAAAAAATTAAAAGTTGGATTTGAAAGTGCTAGCAATTGAAATGTGTTCCCCAGCTTTGTGTCATCAGAACTTTGCCCTCCACTATCAGGAATGATGTCTATATAAGCTTATTGAAGACAGAGTCTGGGATCCCCAGAGTAACTCCAGTATGAATTTTTAAAAACTCTCCCCTTTGTATGTTCCCCCAAAGACAAAGATGTAAGAGGTTAAATAATGTCAGTATAATTAAGTAAGGTTAATTCATTACCGCTTTGCTCCTTTGGGATTTGACTTGCCTTTCCATCTGCTTTGATTTCGATGTGGGAACTGCACCAAATTATTGTGGTAGTACTCAAGATTTATTTGACTAGATGGGGGGGAAAAAGCCTCCCCCTTATGCTATTAAATAATAAACTAGGTAATGTTCTGTCCTCATGTCTTAAGTTTTACTTTTCTTTCTTTTTTGCCAAAGGTTTCTCTCAGCTTATATCTGTTTAAATCTGATTGACGGGTCAAACAGCAGGATATTGCCTCCATAGAAGTAGTAAGGGAAGCAGGTGAGCAACGAGGAAAGGCTAAGATCTAAAGAGTTTCCTAATAGGGGTATTTGGGTTCTTTCAAGTACGGCAGACATACTCATTAAACATAAGGAGCTCAGGGGCTAGAAAGATGGTGGTATAAGGAAGTGAAACTAGAAACATTGATTATCCAGACAGTTCTCAACAGCCCTCATTCCAGGAGCTCTCATGAATGGCTGTATAAAAGGAAATAATGGTGATAGTAGTGAAGGAAAAGAGGAAATTAGAATGGGATGCACTTTACAAAGGAAAAAAATGTTAAGGGATAAACCCCTGATTAGAAGGATATGGAGATCACCATAACAAATTGAAGTGGTACGTTGGATTTTTTTTTTTTTAGAATTGTTTGTAAAGAAGTTATTCCAGTAGACAGAATTTGTACCTTTTTAAATGAAGGACAGAGGTAGGGAGAATAATACTTTTCCATTTTTATCTTTATGCTGGTTCCTCTTCGCTCTCAACTCTTTCTGCCTGATCCAGCCCTGGGTGTTACTAAATTAGAGACATTGGAAATAAAGGCGTGGCTATGTATTTCCAGAATAAGAAATATAAACATTTTATTGGTTGTTGAAATACATGTCTAAAGGGCGGTGGAGAGATTTTGGTAAATAATAATTGTGTTGCAAAATATCAAATTATCACCAGCTATTACCTACCTTTTCTTTAGTAGCTCAAGGCAGCATTGATATCATGTCTCCTTAATAGGAATTCCATCTGATAGGCTGGCAACCAGCCCAAAATCATCCATTGAGCTTCATAGCAAAGTGGGGACTTGATCCTGGGTCTCTCTGATTAAAGTTCAGTCAGTTACTTGTGCTTTCCTTTAATACAATCTTCCCTTCTCTCTCCCACTTAAGTTTCCTTTCGACAGCCAATATTCTGTGGCCATTGAAGTTCTTTCTTTCTCAAAGTTCTTTTAGGAGTTTCCTTCTACCTCCTGATACATTGATTACAGGTAGTCCTAAATTTATGATGACAGTTGGGACCAGAATTTCCAGGGCTGAGTGATACAGTTGTAAAATATGACTGCATTGCTTAGCAATGGCAATCCCTGCAGTCCCTGTCACTGTCATTAACTGAATCCCATGGTCATTAGGAGAGGCAACTTCCTGCTGGCTACCCACAACCAAAGTCAGTGGGGAAGCCATCAGGAAGACCGTAAATCCAAGGCTGGCCGGCAGGTAAGTGGCTGTTGCTGGGTGAGGAAGGGAGTGAGGGGTGCATGAGGGGATGCACAAGAGGCTCAGCATGGGTTGGGTGCATGAGAGTGTGAGGGGGGTGGTGCATGGATTGGGAAGGATACACGAGAGTGCGAGGGACAGGGAGAGTCTGCAGGAGAAAATGAGTGACTCTTGCAGCATAGGCAGAGAAAGCCGGTAGATAGGTAGCTGGGTGGAGGAAACTTTTCCCCCATTGACATTTGGGGAAGCTGGCAGAGAAGACTGTAAATGGCAGTCATGTGATTGTGAGGCACTGCAACCAGTCATAAGTATGAATGGGTTGCCAAGTGCCCAGATTGCAACTGTGACGGCAGGAGTGCTGGACCTCTGAAGACCATTCAGCACCACCATAACCTTGAACAGTCGCTGAACCAATGGTTGTAGATTGAGGGCTACCTGTATCTAGTATTTATGCCCCATGCATTTGAGTACTGGAAAAGGGTTCAAATGATTCTGAAATAAAAGTTGGTTCTGCCGATATTGGTATGAACGTCATTCCTCACAAATGGTCATTGGATTACAGTACTCTTGGACAATCTGTCCTAGGAAATCTTGAATATTTTTCTACAGTGAGATAATGCAATCACCAATGGAGTTGGATAGTCTTACAAATGTGATAGATTAACAAGCAAGCAGACAGACAGACAAACAAATAATACTTGTAGAATCTTAGTTTCCTAGAAAAGTTTGTTTTCATAGCCCAGTTATATTTCTGACTTTGTAGAAAGATAGACTCGGTGTGGCATAGTGGTTAAAGTGTGGCATAGTGGTTAAAGTGTTGGACCGGTATTGGGAAGACCCAGGTTCTAGTCCACAGAAGCTCTCTTTTAGCCTAAACTCACAGGGCAGGGAAAAATAGGAGAAGGGAATGCCCACATACATTCACTTGAGTGCCTACAGAAAAGCAGAATATAAATCTAATGAATGAATAAAAATCTGGTCACCGTGACTGGCAAACGTGATACCCATGGGATACTTTGCCATTTAGTCTTGGCAAAAGTTTCTTCTAGTTCAAGTAAAGGTTTATGTGTTAGCATCCAGATTAAAGCCAAAGGGTACAGGATAGGCCAGAAGAATTGTTGTAACTATATGAAAAATGAAGCAGAGAGAAATTTAACATTTCTAATTTGACATGTTCAGCAACAGTGTTGAGCTACACCAGTGAGGGAGCGTTGCTTTTTCTCTGCCCAAATTCATCCAGTGTAAGGGAAACTGACAAAAAAGAGGTGACTTTGACAAGGACAAATATTAGAATTCCAATGATACGTATAGATAAGACTTGAAAGTTCAATTCCTAAGAGTTGAAAGTGTAGAGAGACTCAGGTAGACTTTGAATTGTTATTCCTCTTGATTAGCATAAAGGACAAACCAACTTCAAGCCAAATCCAAAGTTGGGATCCTAACACCTCATTCATGTTGGAGCGTTGACTATATTTGTAAAAATGGACTGACTCCTTGTTCCACTTTTCACTTCTGAACAGCACAGTAGCAATCCATGTTAAAGCTTGGTTTAACTCAAGCACTTTGGTTAATAATTTGAGTTGCTACTCTATCAAAATAGCACATTTTTGAGTGCCACTGATTACGTGCATAAAGATAGTTAAGCATGCATTTTTAAAATAAATGGAACTTTTGAAAGTGCAGTTTTGTGCAGTTCTATGTTACGTCAGGAATAACCTCTTCTGATGCAATCGTGCGTTAATGGGGAAGATAGTTTCATATATCCCCAAATGTAAATACAAATAATATATGGACAGTATGGTTATACTGCTCTTTAAATTAGTGGGAGAAAACATTAGAAAACATTAAGGTTTGCTTCAATGAAATATTAAAAACTCAAATATCTTTTAAATTATCCAGCTAAAAGAAGTGTGTGGGATCTTATTTTCAACAAATTCTTATAATTTGATATCAATTTAAGTTTAACATTGTATTAGAGATGTATTGTGTTTGCGTTCATGATTTCTTGAAATGAACCTAAGAGGCTGAAACCAGCTAAAGCAGTTGCCGTAAATGTTTGTTTGGAGGATGTGATACTCTAAAATATGGTGGTCCAAGGCCCCAGTTTACAATTAATGATAGCAGCTTTGATGAAAATGATTCAACCCTATCTTTCAAAATACGATCATTTAGGGATCACAGTATTTAAATCCTCCTCGCTGCATATCATAATTCTCCTTTTGCAAATAGTAGTGATCAAATGAGAATGCCTGTTTTTTTAAGTATTGAATGAAACCTTTCTCTATGCAAAGTGATACATTTGACATCAAATATGTTCAAGGACTGTTAGGATTAAGCGTTCAAAAATGAAAGAGGAAGGCAAAGCCATTTGAGTTAAGGATAAGGAATCTAATTAAAATAGGTATTAAGCGTATCTGACTTGAGCTTGCCATCATGCTTTTGAAAGACTACCCTTGTATCCGTTGTAAAATAGAGAAAAAAGTATCCTGAAAATTGGGATGAGGTGTTTTCCTGGATTAAGCAAGCAGCAGAAGCTTGTTCTGAGTATTTAATTATCTCATTCTGTAAGGGTAATGCTTAATTTTGGAAATAGAAACCCAAATATCTCTAACTCTCTATAAATTTTTGTGGGCAAGCAAGTATTTCACTTTAGACATTGATGTCGTCTGCAGGACTAGCTGACATAGCTTGGAAAGGTGGAGTAATTCAATTACAGAAGAGATACCCCTAGAACAAAAGTTCTGAGTAGAAAGTATCCTAAATCTCAGTCCGCCTTATTATCTCTTCATCCAAAGATCAAGCATTTGATTAAAGCAAGCATGTGTGAAAATGCTTTTCATATATACTGCAGTGTCAAAATATCAGAACTGGAGTATATTTTAGAAAAGGTGAAAGAAATAGAAATGAGTCAGGTTTTGACTATACAGTAAACACACAGTAAAAGACCCAGCTCTATATAGCTAAGGCAATAAAATCTTTTCCTTCTGATTTTCTCATTCCTGCTGTTAACTGGGGTTTTGTTTGGGTGAAATTAATTTCTGTAACCTATACCTGTTTTATATAAACAAAAAAGTTCAGAAAATTATTTTGTATGCTAAACAAATCTGAGCCTGGTCAACTTTAACAACAACCACAAAAAAAAAAAAGGATGAGACTCAAAACACACATGGATCTTTGCCTGGTGTAGAAAAGTTGATGTCAGCAATGATTTGGTGGAAGTTGGCAGCTGTTTAAAAGTCAAGAGATGGAGGGAAAATGTCTATAAAACAATATGCATAATGCAGATTGAAATGTGCAAGCATTCAGTTGTGTCTGTCTTTGTGTGCCTGTGTGTTTCTCTTCTCCTAACAGTGAACTGCGATGTTCAAGAATCAGTCAATAAAATTGCTGGTAAGTCCAATGTAATGAAAGTAGAGCCGACCTAAAAAGATAAAAGTTAATCAGAATTTCTCTATTTGATTGGGGGGGGGGGGGGGCGCCTTCTAGTCATAGCAAAACCGGAGCTGCAGATGGCGCTGCTGAGCTGGAAAAGCTCTCAAATTCTCCATTAAAACCTGGCAGAAGAATAAGCGGGGGGTCCCTGGGAGAGGAGGGCATTTATTCAGCGGCAAAGGTGCAACGCTCACACAAATGGAGAGGCAGAGGCAGCCGTAGCAGCTACGCTCCGACATTTCTTTCCCCTCCTCCCTCGCTCTGAGTGTAATTTTAGATTGAGATTCAGCTTAAATTCAGGGGGGGGGAAAAACACTTTTGTCAGGCTGAAAGCTGTGTATAGCTGGCTGCAACAGCCGAGGTTACGGGCTATCAAACGCAATTACATTAAAACAGATTATACTGTGCAAATTGAGCCGTTTAGAAGGTGAGAAGCAAAGAAACCGCTCTGATCTCCCTCCCTGGATGTTGGTTGTTTTTTTTTTTTTTCCCCTCCTCCTAAATTGCAGTTTTAGTTCCTTGCAATTCCGAGGTGCAAAAGTAGGTGAGACTGCTTTTGTATCCGCAAAGTGCTTCATTTCGGGAAGGCAATTCTAAGCGAGTGCAATCTAGGTTAAAAGCTGGACAACCGGATAATTAGAGCGCTCTCGCTGCTAAAGGACAATCAGCTGAGAGAGAGAGCCCCGGTGTCTGCTTCAGGCGCTCCCGCAGACTAGGTCCCGCTCTTTCCTCCTCTGAGCGGAGGCGATTGGAGACGGCGCATCTGCACCCGGGCTTCCTGGGGACCCTGAGATGATGGTGCTGGACAAGGAGGACGGTAGGTGAGCTGAGATGCCGGGAGCGCTGCTCGTCGGCGCCTCCGCTGCTGCTGCTGCTGTGCCGTTTGTGCGAGGACCTGAAGGGTGCAGCGTTTTCTTTTCTTCCATTCATTTGGTTTTCTCCGTTGGATGCAACAGCAGGCTTCCCCGTCTGCTTTTGGGGGAGGCGGGAGGGTGGCAAACCAAACCGGCCCAGCTGTTTTACTTTAGATGCTAGTGGTGGGGAGCCCCTAAGTTAAGATCGGCTTAATTCTAAAAGCAGGGAGAGGGGGGTGGGGGGGTGGGGACTTCCTTATAAAAATATATTGCTTACAATATGATCTTCCCTTGCTGTTGCTGCCGCTGCCGCCAAGGTAGTGTTAAAATAAACCGTCTTTTCCCAATGCCAGGGCAGAGAGTAGAATTTCCAGACGTGCTGCCAGACTCGTCGTCTTCTTTCTTTATTCGCAGTTAATAAACAAAATGACAGTGAAAACGAACGGCGTTACTTGCTAATGCTTCTTGAAAAACAAGTGTTGGTCGGGTCGCTGGAGGGAGGGAGGACTCTTGGTGTTTTGATTTCTTTCTTTTTTTTTCTTCCTTTGGTGAATGATATAAGTTTGGGAAGTTTTTTTTTGCTATTTGAAAAGAAACAGAACTCTAACACTATTTTCACATTTATTTGTGGAGAATAAATTCAGGCTGGGTATAAAGAATGAGCGTATATAGGCTTAATAACAGAGGGAAGGTTCCCAGTCGAGCTTTGCTGCTGAAGTTAGATTGACAGGCCCCCCGGATAGGCAACTTAAGAAACGGGGGGGGGGGTGTCTAGGAAAAAAGACGGTGAGTGGGTAGCCAAGTTTTGCATACTGTTCCTTCTTCAGCAAGAGGAAAGTGGAAGATTTAGAGAAAGTAGAAGATTTGTCAAGTTTCAGGCTTAAAATATAAAACGTGTACAAAGAAGTCAGTGAAACTTTTGTACTATAACAGGGGAGTTCAAAAGTTTTTTTTCCCCTGCCCCCCCTTCATTCCTTTCTTTTCATTTATCAAATTCAGAACATACTGTACACTGCAGCCAGGTGCCAGTGATGCCATTGAAGCATGTTGTCTTTCCTGTTTTTTAAATCATAGTTGGAATACGTGAGTCAAAATGCCTAGTTTAAGTAAGGCTTTTTGGGTGAGAAAGACAAGTGGGCCAAGAGTAAGTACAGGAATTTCTGGGGTTTTCAGGGTGAAGATCAGCATTATTCCCCCCCCCACTCTTCTAGCTTACTTAAAAAATGCTGCTGCTCCAGAAAGTTTGAGTTCAGCGGAAGTTTTCATGTGAGTTACTATATTATTTGAGATATTGTAGGAGCAGAACATGGTTAGCTTATGATAGCCAAAATCAGGAGGAGTCAGCATCTTTTGTGACCAATAAATTTTGTTAAAAGGCATAATACATCTGTTGAGGTAAGCTGCAGCTCATGAAAACGCCTTTTAATAATAATTGTTAGTCAGGAAAGGTGCTATCAGACGCCTTCTGTATTGTTTAAGCAGTGTATAAGTAAAAGAATATATTGCTTACAATATGATCAGCTGTTTAATATCCTTTTCCAAAATGCTTAATTAACACAGGGTGCAGCTTAGCTAGAATAACATCCAGATATTAAGCCTAAAAATGGATTTCTCCATGTTTGTTTAAAGGTGGCAGATGTTTTGCATCTATTTACAAAATATTTGCATTTTATATGCAGGTGTCAATATCTAATCCATAAAAATCTGTTATTGTATAAGTTAAAAATATAAACTTCCATAATTTACTGAACATTATAACAACCCAGTTTGCCTGCAACAAACTAAAACAGATTGTTTCATTAGGTTTCGTGGCCTTATAGCATACTTTGTATTGAATCTATGTTAATTTACCATTTTGACTATATTTTAAAATATCTGAGGACTTCAGTAATGTTATTATCTTAATTTGGACAGATAATCTGATAGGTGAGTGAAAGTTACAATGTAGAGTTCCAAATTAACTCCGGTTCTAAATAATATCCAATTGTTATGTTTTTTTTAAAAAAAAACTTTCCAGTCCTCTATCAGAGATTAAAAAATAAGTTGTCCAGAATCAATTGTTTTAGAAGCCTCTTCTGAGTCATCAATAAATTATTAGACTATATATAAAAGTGGCAAAGAATTGTTTGGGGACAAAAAAAAAGTCCTTGGCACAGTTCAGGTTGGAGGTAAAAAGCTGTTTCTAAGGGCTTTGCAAGTGTGTCTCACACTAAACATGCTGAAGAATAAAATGGTATACATTTTTTTTAATTATGTTTTGTCAAAAAGGTGTTGTGCTACATCCTTTGGCCTGGAGGTTACACTAGATGAATGGCTCTAATGGATAATAACATAATAGCTGTCATAATTCTCAGAGGAACTTTAAGGTTGCTGAATCAAATAGTTTGTGACACAAAGGCTATTTAGAAAGGGTGGCAAACAAATTTTAAAAATCACTGCATAAAGTAATTGTAAAGCTGTGCCTTAGATGAGTCTCAAACTGGTGGTGCTCTTGGCTATCCTAAACTGGGAAGGAAGTTTCCTTGAGGACTTTACAAGGAAGCTTGTTGAGGATCAGAAGTTAATGTGCATACAGTATGGATAAGAACTATATGGCAGGCTGCCCTTGCTTATTTTTGTTGGCAGACACTAACCCCTTTCAGAACTGAAAGGAAAATAAACATTTGATGCTAGTGGTTACTTGTCCTTTTTAGTTCACACTTAGTTGAAAGTGTTGCACATTTGAGGCAGAACTTGGTGCTAAAGTAAGAAGATGCTTCATGGAAAGATCAAAGAGAGAGTTGTTATGTGGAACTCAGTGAAATCAATAGGAACTGTCTGCTAGATTTATTACATAAAGCAAAACAAAATGGACTGCATGGAGAAATTTAGGGGAAATGAATTTATACTGAATAAAAAAATCTTTTTTTCCCCTCCTGCATCCCCATCCCCAGCATATTAACAATTGAAAAACTTTGATCTTTTAAGCAGATCAGCTCTCTCTCTCTCTCTCTCTCTCTCTCTCTCTCTCTCTCTCTCTCTCTCTCTCTCTCTCTCTCTCTCTCTCTCT